>NC_134356.1:412150817-412248317 GCF_048569485.1 Anomaloglossus baeobatrachus
TACTGCCAGAGATAGTTCTGATTTTCCTGGCTCCTGTTACATCCTATTCTGTTGGTGATTCCTGTGTTGACTTCTGCGTGTTTTGACTACTCTTCTGCCTACTGTTTTTGTACCTTGCTGCCCGACCCGGATCTGACCTCTGCTACGTTTGCTGACTACGTCACTGCCTGCCGATTCTGTCCCTGTTCCGCTATTCCTGGTTTGACCCTGCCTGACTACTACTCTCATTGGACTGCAGCTTTCCACAGGTAGTGATCTCCAGTTCCCTGTGTAATTCCAAATCCCTGTATAGGGGTTAAAGGGTTTCAGGGTTCTGGGGGTCCTACTTGGTGAGTGGCTTCCCTTTAGCCTCCCCGTTACAGCCCATCTGAGTCTGTGGATCCAGGCAGGCGTTACATGAAACTTGCCAACTGAACCCAATGGCTTTGCATTTTCAGATGTTAGCCTGAGTTTGGCTTTACGGACAGAACAAAGAGCACACATACCAACATGCACTATTTTCAGATTGTGCTAGATCCATGTTTGTATCTCTATACAGTCCTTGTAACAGTAATATGTTTATTATTCTACATCATTTTTTGTTCTTGTTGTTTCTTACTTAAAAAAAATGATTTGAGGGTCCTGAGAATTGCACCATTGAAATCCGGCTACTTGCAGAGAAAGAAAAAGGTCACACAACATGAAAAACATATGAACACTCTGACTGGTACACACAAAAGAGAAGGTCAAGATCAGGAAAGGTCAGAAGATGAGCAGCTGTTACATTGGTGACCTTCAACATCAGGACTCAGAATAAACTAATAATAAAGGATACCCATAGGATACCCAGTAAATACTAAATACTGTAGACCAATAATACTAGCAAATTAAAAATAGTCGCTCACCATAAATGAATAGACAAATGGGATTTAAAAAAAAACAAAATAAAAATAAGCAATACACTCTCCTGGCAGGAGCTGGGAGCAATTCAGACTTCAAGCTCTACATATATAAAATTCAATTTAAATTCACAGTTGGACAAGCAGGAGGTAAGAAAAAATATTTGGAGGCCACAAGTCAGAAGAATATTTTGACAGTTGTATAAAGGTTCAACAGGTACAATTATACAAATGGTACTTTGAATTCTCAGTAAGGGCTCTTTCACAAGTCCGTGCAGTCCAGTTTCGGATTGCAATGCACAGACTGACCGCAGCTCTCCCGACCCGAAGGTGACAGCTACATGCAGTGGAACCTTGGTTTCCGAGAACAATCCGTTCTGGGACTGTGCTTGTAAACCAAGTTACTCGTCTAGCAAAGCAAAATTTCCCATAGGAAATCATTGGAATGCAGATAATTCGTTCCAAAACTTGTTCAATGTCCCATCCTGGTCCCCTATTGTGTCATTACACACACACACACAGACATATTATGCTCACCTTACCTTCCGTTCCATCGCCGGACTCCTGGATCTTGTAGTTCGCCGGTACAGGATGTGTATCAGGTAACCATAGCGACCGATGCCGGAGCTTCCACTGCCAGAGCGCTGACGTCAAAGGCAGGAGACGCTTGCCTCTGATTGGCCAGCGCACTGCCTTTGAGAAGCAGCTGACAGCGGAAGTTCCTCCATCGTCGCGATGGTTACCGATACACATCCTGTACCGGCGAACTACAAGAACCAGGACTCCGGCGATGGAACGGAAGGTAAGGTGAGCATAATATGTGTATGTGCATGTTTGTGCGTACTATAAGAGCGGGTCAGAGCGCAGTTAAAGCACAGAACCGGAAGTGTGTGCAGTATTTCCTCATACAGGCAAGCTTGCTCGTAAACAGAGTTAGAAACTTACAGCAAGCTTTGCTCGTATAGCAAAATATTCGCACCCCAAGTTACTCGTAAACTGAGGTTCCACTGTATATTTCTATTGCTCTGCAGGCCAAAGCCAGTCTATGCAGTGCAATCCAAAATCGGACCGAATTGCACGGACGTGTGAAGGAGCCCTAAGAAAAAACAAAAAAGATGGGTACAATTCATTTAAAGTTTAAATTAGTTTTACCTAACCCTTTTACTAAACTCTCCCCTCTCTAATTTATTCTGAATGCAGTAGCCATAATAATATTTCTGTTCCTCCACTACACCGATGCTTCCTCCTTGTGCCAGTCATTGCACTGGTTACCATCTGCTCCAGACAACAATATAAACTTATCAGTCTCACACACAAAGCTCTCCACTGTTCCCTTCATTTCGGTCTACCACCCTACTCGTGCTCAGTGTTCTGTGTGGCGCCAGTTCTCTGGAATGCACTGTCTCAGACAATCTGGTAATTTCCCAGTATCCACAGATTTACATGTGGTATAGAGAAAACATTTCTTCAGACTGTCCTATAATGTCACCTCACTATTAAAGGGAACGTGTAACATGAAAAAATGCTATTGACCTGCAGATATGGGGTTAATCTGCAGGATAATAGCGTTTGGAACCTGCCTAGCGCCTGCATATCAGACCCCACTGGCAGGATGAAATTAACTTTATTCCTCCGGGCAGAGTTTGGGTTTCAGTAACGGGGACAGCACAGGCTCAGTCACCGTTCTGTGTATTAAAAGCAACGTCTGTAACCACACCCCCCGCACTGACAGACAGTCACTCAACATTAAAGGAGGCTGTCAGTCAGTGCGGGAGGTGTTACAGCCACCGTTCTCCATACACATAGCGGTGACTGACCCCGCGCACCAGCGTCACCCCAGTGACATGTTCCAAACGCCATTAACCTGCAGATTAACCCCATAATCTGCAGGTTAATAGCGGATTTTTTTAACGCAGCAAGTTCTCTTTAAGGCCATAGTCACACTTGCGCGAGTCTCGCATCTCATCACCCGGAACGGCCGCCCACTCTCTATGCAGGAGCGTCTCAGCTGCATAGAAATACATGCAAACAACCCGCTCCTGTCAGGAGAGTGTGCAGCCATGCCGGGTGATGCGATGCAAGACTCGCACGAGTCTCTCGCAAGTGTGACTGTGGCCTTACTGTTCTTATTTTCTAACTTTCCCTCAGAATCTGGTCCCTTCCATGCTCTTTTTACACATCCTCCATCCACCCAATAGCACTTTGTATCTGTACTTGTACAGATCTTGGCGGATGAGTGGATTATGCAGTGCTATGATGGCCGTACCGTACACGACAAGCACTTTACCAATTGTGTTTACCTTATTTCCACATGGATTAGAAGCTTCAGAGCAGGGCCCTCACTCCTATAATGCCGTGCACTGTCGTTATTGTATGTACATCCCCCCTCTGATGCGTAAAAAGCTGTGGCATATGTTGGCGATGAAGAAATACATTTTTTATATTTTCACATACACATTGTGTGCAGCCTAATATATTTCTATTAATATGAGAATAAGGTCTTTAGTAACCATAAGAGAATTTAAGTCATAGCAACATAATAACATAATAAAAAGCCCTTCTGCAATAAGGCGACATAACAGCAGATGTTAACATTTTGCCTGAGATGTGTAAATACACTTAAGCCCTCTAGCGACACCACTGCAGAGTGCAGAGTGCATGTCCCCCGTACCTTATCTGCTGCAATCTGATTTGCCTTGTGCACAGCGTTACATAAATCAGATTATAGCTTTGATGTGGGAGGCCCATCTATCAAGATGGCACTCATATAGACGCAGAGAGGAATTTGTCTGCAGTTACATTTATCACGTAAAAAGGTGATAAAGTGATTTCTAACTTCAGAAGCAGCAGCACAGTTTTATTGAAGAAATGCTGGATTAGCCATTATATCCCAGAAATACAAAACAAGCTTCTAAGTCTACTTCGACTGAAAAGAACACGAGCTCTTTAAAAGGGATCCTGTCACCTGTTTTTTGGCCTATAAGCTGCGGCCACCACCACCAGGCTCTTATATACAGCATTCTAACATGCTGCATATAAGAGCCCAGGCGGGGGGTATAACATAAAAAACACTTTATAATACTTACCTAACGGTCGTGCGGTGGGCCTTATGGGCGTCTCCGTTGTCCTGTGCCGGCGCCGTCTCTTTCGGACATTTTTGTGTTCTTTCTTCTCTAGCCGCGGTGCATGACGGGTCCGACGTCATCCACACTCGCCGGCATTCAGGTCCTGAGCAGGGCAAATCAAAGTATTGTAGTGCGCCTGCACAGGATCGGCGAGTGTGTACGAGGTAGCCGCGTCATGCACCCAGACTTCAGAAAGAGACCGAAGATGGCCGAAAGAGGAGGCGCCCGCACCGGAGACGCCCACAAGGCCCACCGCGCGACCTTTAGGTAAGTATTATAAAGTGTTTTTTATGTTATACCCCCGGCCTGGGCTCTTATATACAGCATGTTAGAATGCTGTATATAAGAGCCCGGTGGTGGTGGCCACAGCTTATAGCCAAAAAAAGTGGTCACAGGTTCCCTTTAAAGAGGTTGTCAGGTCTAAATCCACAAGTCTGCAGTCACTCTATAGGCGGACAGGCTGCTTGCAGAATCTTCTAGTCATGTATGTGCATCTCTTAAGGTAAAATTCACAAAGATTTTTGTTGATGTGGATTTTATAAGCTGAGCCACGTAAGAAAACCGCAAAAAGAAAAATAGCTTAATTTAGTTTCCCACTTTCAGCACCATGGACACCAAATGCTTGTATGTTTGTATAATAGAGCCAGATAGTGCTTACTCCCGTCAGCTCCAGCTCCAATTCTTCGCTGATACTCCAGTCCCATGTGTTACATTGAAACAGTGATGTCACATTGACAGCCGACATCAACACCTACAATGTCAGAGCCTCTGGGCTCTATGATTGGCTGCAGGAGTGATAGGTGCTGTCAATGTGACATCACCACTACAGCCAAAGTGCAGAGACCGGAGCGGGTGGAGTGGAAGTACCATCCGGCTTTGTTATTTTACATGCCTGCTATCGTTTGGGGTCCAATTTTCTGAAAGTGGAAACCCCTTTAAATCAATAGGAAGCTATTTGAATCGGTATGTGATGTGCATGTTGGATCCGATTCTGTAAAAGAAAACTGTTAAAGGGAATCTGTCACCAGGTTTTTGTCACCTAATATGAGAGCAGCATAATGTAGGGGCAGAGATCCTGATTCCAGCGGTGTGTCACCTACTGGGTTGCTCAGTGTAGTTTTGATAAAATCACTGTTCAATCAGCAGTAGATTATCATTAGAGGACTACTTGGCGTGCTGCAGGTAGTCCAGCATATTCATGAGCTCTGTATAACTGCTAGATCTGCAGCAGAGAAAACAGTGATTTTATTAATATGCCAGCAAACAGCTCAGTAAGTGACACATCGCAGGAATCAAGGTTTCTGTCCCTACATTATGCTTCTCTCAGATGGGGGAGCAAAAACCTGGTGACAGATTCCTTTTAATAGACGTCATCCTTTCTGTAAACCTAGATTATTCACTGTAAATACATCAAAACAAAACAGATTTTTTTTAACTTCCGAGTGTTGTTATAACTATTTGAAGTCAATTAATGGCTTATCCACAGGCTGAGCTTTTGCTGTATTTTGCTGGAAGAAAAAAAAACATCAGTGTTTTACAGTACCAGCAAAATTAATGGGTTTCTGAAATCTCAGGCCTATGCTGCTTTTTTTCTAGGCCTAAATGAACTATCAAAGTATTTTTTTTCTTTCAAATCTGCATCGTCAATTCTTTCAGCATTTCTCACGCATTTAAATAAATGGGGGGGGGAAACGGAAGGAAAACCTAAGCGTTTTTCCAGCCAACACTAGTTTATGCAGCAGAAAAATGTGACTAAAATACTCAATGTGTGCACATACCCCATTTTAAGAAATAGACAGTGAAATGTCAAAAAATGGCGTATAGAAAATAACATTACATACATTTACATTATAGATATTATTCATACTTATTTTATACAAGTGAGAAAATCTATAAAAGTTGTTGGGTCAAAATTTCATCAGCCAAAATCAGGGAAGCGGGTGTGATTCTTTTCATTATCTTTTAATCTTTTGGGGTCCAGACCTGATATTGGCTTATAAAAGCAGATGAAACACTGAGGAAGAGAAAACAAAACGCAAACTGGTGTCAGTAAATCGAGAGATCTGTCAGCGGAGGGGCGGGCTGGGGAGAAGCAGCCAGGGGGCTGCCTCGGATAAGTTATGTAAGACAGTCCCTGGGCTGGCTCGTCACAGTATGTATTCTCTGAAAGGTCGCCGCGTTTCAGAATATCATACTCTGCTGGAATAATGCGGCCAGTAAACTTCCCACATCAAAAGGAAGAGCACTTGACCGCAGTACAATTGTGAATAGTTCCCCTCCTGTGATTACAGCATATATACGGTAATCATCCGCAGGACAAGTTAGGAGTCATCAATATTGAACACATTCTTTACTCACTTAGTAGTGAAAATACTGGACTTTGTCCCCCATTTACTTTCAATCCCAATAGAATGTTCAGATAGCTGTAGTATCATTGATGCACTGCCGCATACAGTGGGACGCTCATGCCATATTCCAGGGACACTGCCCCCTTCCTCACGTGTGGAACATACACTTCTGTGAACACTGGATATGGAATTAAGATGTGTCAGTATTTTGACAACTAAGGCGGGCTTTGCACACTACGACATCGCAGGTGTGATGTCGGTGGGGTCAAATTGAAAATGACGCACTTCCGGC
Source organism: Anomaloglossus baeobatrachus (assembly GCF_048569485.1). Classification (NCBI taxonomy): domain Eukaryota; kingdom Metazoa; phylum Chordata; class Amphibia; order Anura; family Aromobatidae; genus Anomaloglossus; species Anomaloglossus baeobatrachus. Next base: position 412,157,461 of record NC_134356.1, read on the forward strand.
ATCGCATGCGACATCGTACTGTGTAAAGCCTAGATGATACGATTAACGAGCGCAAAAGCGTCGTAATCGTATCATCGGTGCAGCGTCGGCGTAATCCATGATTACGCTGACGCGACGGTCCGATGTTGTTCCTTGCTCCAGCGGCAGCACACATCGCTGTGTGTGAAGCCGCAGGAGCGAGGAACATCTCCTACCGGCGTCACTGCGGCTTCCGTAGGATATGCGGAAGGAAGGAGATGGGCGGGATGTTTACATCCCACTCATCTCCGCCCCTCCGCTCCGATTGGCCGCCTGGCGTGTGACGTCGCTATGACGCCGCACGACCCGCCCCCTTAACAAGGCGGCGGGTCGCCGGCCAGAGCGACGGTCGCAGGACAGGTGAGTCCATGTGAAGCTGCCGTAGCGATAATGTTCGCTACGCCAGCTATCACAAGGAAATCGCTGCTGCGACGGGGGCGGGTACTATCGCGCTCGGCATCGCAGCATCGGCATGCGATGTCGCAGCGTGCAAAGTACCCCTTACAGTTTATTTGGTAGAGCGCCACTCCAGCGATTTTTGTTTGATTGCACTGCTGGAGTGGCGCTCTAAGTCTTAAGGGGGCTTTACACGCTACGACATCGCTAATGTGGAGTCGTTGGGGTCACGGAATTTGTGACACACATCCGGCCGCATTAGCGATGTTGTTGCGTGTGACACCGATGAGCGATTTTGCATCGTTGCAAAACCGTGCAAAATCGCTCATCGGTCCATTCTCAAATATCGTTACTGCACAAGTAACGAAGTTGTTCCTCGTTCCTGCGGCAGCACACATCGCTCCGTGTGACGCCGCAGGAACGAGGAACCTCTCCTTACCTGCCTCCCGGCCGCTATGCAGAAGGAAGGAGGTGGGCGGGATGTTACGTCCCACTCAACTCCGCCCCTCCGCTTCTATTGGGCGGCGGTTCAGTGACGCTGCTGTGACGTCGCTGTGATGCTGAACGAACCGCCCCCTTAGAAAGGACACAGCTTGCCGGTCACAGCGACGTCGTCGGGCAGGTAAGTATGTGTGATGGGTCTGGGCGATGTCGTGCGCCACGGGCAGCGATTTGCCCGTGTCGCGCAACAGATGGGGGCGGGTATCCACGCTAGCGATATCTGTACCGATATCGCAGCGTGTAAAGCCCGCTTTCGTCTATAAGTCTAGATCTATTTTTCGCCGGATCCGTCGCATCAGTTTTTTCGCTGGATCGTGCCTGATGGCAAAAAGCTGATGTGTGAAACCAGCCTAAGGCCGGTTTCACACATCCGGCTTTTCACCAGTTTGCCGGATTCGGCACATGCTAGTACAGTGTATACAGTACAGTGGCAGAGCGACAAGCTCCGGTCACATGCTGTTATGTGACGGGAGCATGTGACCCGGAAGTTAGAGCGCTGCCACTGTACTGTATACACCCTACTGGCGTGTGCCGGAACCGGCAAACCGGAGAAAAGCCGAATGTGTGAAACCGGCCTTAGGCTGGTGATATGGTATAACAGGACAAAATATCATTACAGTAGTTATAAAGGACAAAAATGGCCAATCTTTCACCACCCAATAAGAATATGGCTTCACTTTTGTTATTATTAAAGTAATAACCCCGCATTCTAATATATAAAGCTGAGTGTATGTACATATATATATATATATATATATATATATATATATATATATGTGTGTGTGTGTGTGTGTGTGTGTATGTATGTATGCATGTATGCATGTATGCATGTGTGTGTGTGTGTGTGTGTGTGTGTGTGTGTGTGTGTGTGTGTGTGTGTCCACTAAAGGAAACTGCACCATCACATTTACAATCACGAAATTTTGCACAGACACCTCATTTGACTCAGGGATTGTCGGACTATGTTTTGAGGTGGAATTTTAACCCCGCGCTTTACAGTTATTCGCCCCCCCTACCATGAAAAAAACCCGCTTGCTTACTTACTGTTTGGATGTGTGAGGTAATATATTGGCTATTTTGACTGGATATTTATCAGGTGGCCTATAACAACCAATCACAGCTCTGCTTCTATTTTGCTACAGGTCATTAATAGGAACTCTAATTGGTTGCTATAGGCAACAAAGTACATTCTCAGCATGAGACTGCTTATGTGTCAGTTAATATAATTTTGGTGGTGAGAAGGTGAGAGAGGGAGAGTTGGAAAGACACAGAGATACCCAATACTCCAGTGCTGGTGGATACACCATCTACCAATTAATATATAATTAATTATGACACCCTATATATTAGTAAGAACAGTGAGCTGTAACTCTCAAGTCTAAATTGTCTCAATTAATAAGGTATATTTACATATATCCTAATCTCTAATAAGATATCACCAAATGGACAACCTTTGCATAACCAACTGATCAGCTGTTAGCTCAGAGCAATACTCAATACTTAGATTTCCTTTGGGATCATCTATTTATATATATATATATATATATATATATATATATATATATATATATATATATATACATACTTTAACTTTATTGTATATAGCGGTTGATTTTAATAATAATTAATAGAAGTGAAGTCTTTCTCTAAGGCTAGTTTCACACTTGCGTTGGGCGAAATCCGCTGGGTCCGTTGCTGCGTCGTTTTGACGCATCCGTTATTTTTGTGGTGTCAACGGATGCAATGGATCCGTTATTTCACAGTAATCCGTTAGCTGATTCCTGTGAAATAACGGACCGTTGCATCCGTTTGGCGTCCGTCTAACGGAATGCGTCGGCTCTGTTTTTTTTCATTCTGGGGATGCTCAGTAGAAATTAGCAGAATCCAGCAGCGGATTCCGTTGTTAAGCACTTAGCAACGGAATCCGCTACCATAGGGAACCATTATAAATTTTAACGGAAGCAACGGAATCCGCTGGTCGGTGTCATTTTGACGCAAGCATTTAACTCTACATTCAGCGTTGCTTCCGCTCAGCGGAAGCAACGGAGCGTCAGCCAACGGAAGCAACGCAGGTACTTTTGGCACAATCCATCATCAATGCAAGTCTATGGGAAAAAGCGAAATCCGTTAACAGATTCCGCTGTTTCCCAAGACAGCGGATTGCGCCAAAAAAAAAAATAACTAAAGTGTTAAAGTACCCTAATAGGATGGTGACTAATTTTGTAGTTCTGTATAATGCTGGACTGAACACAGTTTGTTACTACTCTTCACTATGCCCCTCTATTGCCTTAGATCTCCATAATGGGGTATGCAAAAACTGGTTTTCTAAAATGAACAATGCATTAAAAAATGGTAACAGTGTTGTACAGAATTAGAAAATCATGGCTACTTAGAGGTTGTATATCTAATACAGTAGAGCACTTTTTGCTTAAAACAATCAAATAACCATAACAATTAAAGAAGCATTTGTTAATGTCAGAAACAGACAGCAACAAGTAAAAAGGGAAAAATAATCCCCTGATGATGGGCTCAGTTGTTGGAAAAATCCATGTTAAATGCACAAGTCATTACAGAAAGAGACAGTTTGCCTCTCCCACTGAGACTGAAAGGTCAAGGGCTGAGTCCCTTCTGACCATTGCTCTGATCTTACACAAATGGCTGGGGGCATGAAGTCAAACGTTCTAAATGGCGATCTATCATAACCACATCAGCATACAATATACAGAAGCAGATTTTCTCACAGGCAATTGCATCAAGGCATCTCGTGGAGAAATGTGTACAGAAATGCTTACTAAACAGTATCATGTTGCATACAAATCAACATCCCGCATCCACTTTAAGACTGAGACAAGTTCTCCAAGAGCACGTTCACCCAGGAGCAAGTCACCGAGATTACCGTCAAAAGAAACATCTCAGCCTTTTCCACAGCAGCTGGTAAATCTTATTACGTGTGATGGAAATAAAAGCAGATCTAGGGCTGCCAGACCGAGCCATAGGGATGAACATTACCAGCTATGTTATCACCTTCAAATCTGTCATTGCAGGGAAAAGGTGGACCTGTGGGCCCTAAAAAATATTTATTTTATGCCTTTAAATAGGTTACAATTTGTAATTATAATTTCTTAGTCTAAACAATATTTTCTTAACTTTTGTAAATTGTAAAGGTACATGGTAAAAACTCATTGTGGTTTATAAAAAAAAAAAGAAAATACAAGGCAAAGCCCAGAGATTTTTGTGGTCTCTTTGTACCTTACAATTGGTTCAACTAATAAAATTTAGGACAAAAATGAGTAAACAGGTTCTTTCATCTATTTATATGTAATGCAAATAGGTCATCCAATAACAGGAGTCTTCTTTTACATCAACATCCTACAGAATTCAAGGTAGGTATAGATGTAGAATTGTTTTTATTACACTTTATACCTACCGTATTTTCAAGCGTATAAGACGACTTTCCAGTTAAAATATAGTTTGGTATATTTCGTATATATCGTATATACTCGAGTGTAAGCCGACCCGAGTTCTGTGCCCATTGTTTAATTAATAATATCCCCATTGTATAGTGATGTTCCCTGCTGTAATGTCCCGTGCAGTAAGGTCTCCATTGTTTAATAAAATGCTCCTGCTGGTTCCCTTCTGCCCCCTATGTGCCGTTGTTTACACACAATTGTTTACACAGATATTCTCACCTCTCCTCCGTTCCCACGGTGCCTCCAGCTGTTTCTTGCATTACGCAGGTACACAGACCCCTCCTTGAGCTTCCAAAACACAGGGCTGCCGCTACTACCGTGTTTTTCCAAAAATAAGACGCTGTCTTATATTTTTTTTGCCCCCCAAAAAAGCACTAGGGCTTATTTTTGGAGGAGGTCTTATTCTTGGAGAAACACGGTTGGGGGTAAGTTTACCCCCCCAAAAAGCAGACCCCCCACACTTCCCAGGAGACTCATACTCACCAGACCAGGACGTCTGCGTGGTTCCCAGGTCCTCCTGTGATCTCCGGTCGGTGCTGCACGCCGTCCTACCCTGCTGCTAGCTGACACACACACACCAGATCACACACACAGCAGATCGCAGATATACACAGCAGATCACACACAGCAGATCGCAGGCATACACAGCAAATATCAAATCGCAGGCACACACAGCCGATCACAGATACACACATCCGATAAGAGGCCAACACAGCCGATCGCAGGCACACACAGCCGATCGCAGGCACACACAGCCGATCGCAGGCACACACAGCCGATCACAGATACACACAGCCGATCACAGATACACACAGCCGATCGCAGGCACACACAGCCGATCGCAAGCACACACAGCCGATCGCAGGCACACACAGCCGATAACAGATACACACAGCCGATCACAGGCACACAAAGCCGATCACAGATCCAATCACAGGCACACACAGCCGATCGCAGAAAAACACAGCCGATCGCAGACACACACACAGCCAATTGGAGACACACAGCAGATCACACACACACACACACACACACACACACTCACTCTCACTCTCACATCACATCCAGAACTTACGGCCGTAGAGAATGAGAGCAAGTCACGTGTCCGACCGCAGGTCCTGTTCGTTGCGCTCCACTGCACTGCCTCTCAGGATTCTGCCGGCGAGAAGAGATCAGTGTCGCTGGATGAGGTAAGTGTGTATGCGATCCAATGTGTGTGCGATCCGATGTTTGTGTGTGTGATTTGATGTTTGTGTGTGATTTGATGTTTGAGTGTTCGATCTGATTATGTGTGCGATCTGACTGTGTGCAATCCGATGTTTGTGTTTGAGATCTGGTGTGTGTGTGAGATCCGATTGTGTGTGTGTGTGTGTGTGTGTGTGTGTGTGTAAGAGCTGATGTGTGCGGGTGTGCGATAGCTAGAGGTCCTGCCGCTCAGTGTCGGGTGAGTGTAATTGCCGGGTGCCGCTGTCTATAATGAAGTGTCCTGCAGTATCTGTATCTTTTTTAGCTGCACGGACACTTCATTATTGAACCGCGACTAGGGCTTATTTTCGGGTGAGGGCTTATATTTAAGCCTTTCTCCGAAAATGCTGAAAATCCCTGCTAGGGCTTATTTTTGGGGGAGGTCTTATTTTTGGAAAAACACGGTATCAGCGCTTTACTGCAGTTGAATGCTTTGTGGTGCCATAAAGCATGTAGTAAAGCCATGTCGACATCCTGAAGCGGCCACTCCGTAGACCGGACGCTATCACGGTGGAGTCTGTGTACCTGCGGACTGCAAGAAACAGCTGGAGGCAGCGCGGGAACGGAGGAGAGGTGAGAATATCTTTTATTGTGTGTAAAGCCATGACGGCAACATACACAGCCGTATAAGATGACACCCGGGGTATAAGACAACCCCCGACTTTTGAGAAGATTTTCAGGGGTTAAAAAGTAGTGTTATACGCCGGAAAATACGGTATGTTCTATATTAGGGCTTCTAGTAACAAAAAACTTCTATGGTGATCACAGATATAAGGACTCATTCACACGCACGACAAAAACAGTTTGATTATTCTGATTAGAGTTTAATCAAAGTTTGGTCTGAGCATCATAAAGTTATTGTCTTATCTCATATGTCTAGAAAAACAAACTAAAAAAGGATTCTCCACCTTCTCCAATCTGACAGTCTGTGAAAAATGGCGCACGTGAATGGCCTCAGATAATCATAGGTACAAGTGTCATATGTAAAAACCATGGATGGCACTCATATGTGTGCAGGTGTGAATGAGCCCTAAGGTATGCATTGACAAGAGTTTTCTGATGCGGATCTCTTGGGAAATACACACAGGGTATTGTGTGGATTAGCTGCACATTTCAGCCTTCATATCACAAGGGGTAAATTTTCAGCATAAATTGACAAAAATGAATTTCTACTGCAGCTTTTCTGCATAGTGTGTACATGATTTCCTGCCCCATGAGCTAGCACCCTAATTAATGAAGTGATCGCTTTTTCCAATGTGGGGAGGACAGATGGGCAAGAATTTTTGACAAGAGATTGTAAGCCGTATTGGACTTTTCAAATATGAAGCACAAAAAAGAATGCGTTATGATGTAGAGATTTAAATTTTACCTTTGTAACGAGTTCAAGAGGAAATTATTAAACGATTAGTCCACTACTGCACAAACCCTTCTGATGCGCCACAAGGGGTATGATAAAATAGAAAAATGGTAAACCTTCCTCCTGAACTAGCGCCATTCCTAAAATATCCAGAAGTCTGCTCTGGTAGAACACTGGAGGCTGCGGCAGATCAGCGGTGACTGGCTACAGCGGTCACATGACTTCAGAGGTACAGTGCTAGCCCAGTAGGTAAGTGTAGCTTTTCTTCATTTTATGACTTACCTTGAGGCGACTCACAAGATGTTGTCCCGTAATTAACTACCACATCAAGATAAATTGAAGTAATTTTAAAATAATTTGGTATGGACTGTGACCAGCATAAAAACCATTATGGCCTGCAAAAGTATACCATTACCAGTAAAGCTACAAACAGGAACATGAAGAACAGACACACATAAAGTTCTCTTAGCCCCATGTCCTTTTCTTATACATATATTCCACTTTCTAAAGCACAGCACAATGAAAAAGGCATCATTTTAAAAACAAAAGACATTTCTAAATCCATATTTACTTTTCAATAGGCAGAGGAGGTTGATATTAGGGGACTGTTTCATAATGAAAACTTAAATTTTTAAGAAAAATGTATTACCCATGTTCGTGGATGCTTGGTATAGGTCTAAGCTCCAGAGCCCCAGCACCCCTCATAATGAAGGGGGCAGCGTATCGAGTTAGCATTGCGTGCACTTCAAAATTGTCCTCGCATAGTGTTTTGTCTGGCCACCTAGGTGTGCAGGAAACAGCAGCTGACCCTATTCATTTCACACAAAAATATGAAGCATAAAAACAGGTTTCTTTACCAGATAAATGTTGCTCAAATAGGAATTACACTTAAAAGTGAATCTGTCACAAGGGTTTCACCCTCCTACCCCCCACCCCCAAACACAACACAAACTTCCTGCCCCCCACCCCCAACACACAACCATTAATGTCTACACCACTGGCAAACAAAAGTGAGAACACCCCTAAGTGATAATAGCCTTATTGGGCTCAATTAGCCATTTTGCCTCCCCACTGTGAAGCGACTCTGTGCTAAATTTATTGTTATCGCTCATACACACTCTCATACTGGTCACTGGAAATTCACCATGGCACCTCGTGGCAAAAAATTGTCTGAGGATCCGAGGAAAAAAAAAAAGAATTGTTGCTTTAGAGAAAAATGGCCTGGGCTATTAGAAGATTGCCAAATCCCTGACACTGAACTGCAGCACAGTGGCCAAGACCATACAGCAGTTTAACGTGACAGGTTCCACTTAGAACAGGCCTCACCATGGTCAACCAAAGAAGTCGAGTGCACATTCTCAGCATCATATCCAGAGGTTGTCTTTTCAACATAGACGTATGAGTTCATGAGTACTGCCAGCATTGCTGCAAAAGTTGGGGTCAGCCTGTCAGTGCTCAGACCATGTGGCGCATACTGAATCAAATTGGTCTGCAAAGCTGTCGTCCCTTAAGGAAGTTTCTTCTAAAGATTATGCATAAAAAGACCTGCAAATAGTTTGCTGGAGACAAGCAGACTAAGGACATGGATTACTGGAACCATGTCCTGTGGTCTGATGAGATCAAGATGAACTTATTTGGTTCAGATGGTGTCAAGCTTGTGTGCAAGCAATAAACTGAGGAGTACAAAGACTAATGTGTTTTCCCTACGGTCATGCATGAGTGTGGGGAACAACATTGAGGGAACCATGAATGCTAACATGTACTTGGCATATTGAAGCATGATTCTCCCCCCCCCCCCTTAAGAAATTGAGCTGTAGGGTGATATTTCAACATGATAAAAAAAAACAAAAAACAAATCTCCAGGCCAACCACTGCCTTACTAAAGAATCTGAGGGTAAAAAAGTGCTGGACTGGCCAGTTATATCTCTAGACCTAACCCCTATTGAGAATCCATGGGGCATCCTCAAATGAAAGGTGGAGGAGCACAAGGTCTATAACATCCACCATCTAAGTGATATTATGGAGTGGAAGATTACTCCAGTGGCTCCTGTGAAGCTCTAGTGAACTCCATGCCCAAGAGAGTTAAGGCAATGCTTGAAAAGATTTGTGGCGACACAAAAAATTTACAACTTTAGGTATAATTTGGCCATTTTCACTTAGGATGTACTCACTTTTTTTTGCCAGCGGTTTAGATAATAATAGCTGTGTGTTGCGTTATTTGGACGGCACAACAAATTTGCAGTTATACGAGCTGTACACGGACTGCTTCACATTGTATAAAAGTGTCATATATTCAGTGTTGTACCATGAAAAGCAATAATAAAATATTTGCAAAAATGTGAGGGGTGTATTCACTTTTGTGATATACTGTATATACATATAGCGTTTGCAAAGATAAGTCCAGCAGTACCTTTAGGCCCTGTTCGCACTAGGCGTTTTTTGCTGCGTTTTTAACCGCGTTTTTGTGCTGAAAACGCTATGACATTGCTTCCCCAGCAATGTCTTTGGGTTTTCAGAAGTGCTGTCCACACACAGCGGGGTTTTTTTAGCTGCGTTTTTATGGTGCCCACAAAAACGCAGCATGTCAATTATTTCTGGGTTTTTCACGGTGTTTTCCACCCATTGAGCTCAATGAGAAGTTCACAAAACGCAATGAAAACCACAAATTGCAAATATAGCTGCGTTTCTATGACTAAAAACGCAGCTATACACGCAAGGGGTTGGTAGTAAAGTGACGTGTACAGGAAGAGGATTCCTTCTGTTGGTAAACACAGAAGCTTGAATTTTCCCAGTACCGCCACCGCTGCTTCCACCTCCTGTCCGGGCGGGAGATGAAGCAGCTGCGAAATCAAAAGTGAACAGTATAAAAAAATTGTCATACTCACCTGTCTGCAGACTCCCGGTGCCATGTCCGCTCCCAGCTCCTCTCCCGGTACCGTCACTCCCGCTCCGGCTGTGTGCAGACTCCCGGGCACGTCCGATAGCTGCAGGACCTGGCGCTGATCACCTGATGCGGTCACCTGACGGAATCAGCTGACAGTGACAGTGTCACTACCCGGCCGGCTAAACTATCAGCCGATGCCGTCAGGAGACTTCATCAGCTGATTACCGGCAGCTCCTGCAGCAATCGGACGGGAGTCAGCACGGACGTGTGTATTTATTATATTATATATATATATATATATATATATATATATATATATATATATATATATATATATATATATATATATATATATATATATATATATATATATATATATATATATATATTTATATTTTTTTTTTTTTTTTTTTTTTGCACTGATGCATCAGCTGATTGTATGAACGGCTTTTATACAATCAACTGATGTCATGTGATTCAGGCCCTTGAACCTGACATCATCTGATCGCTTTGCCTTCCAGTAAACCGATCAGATGATATTGGATCCGGATTGGAAAAGAAGTTGGAGTCACTAATTGTGTTTGTTTTATTTCTAATAAAAATATTTTTTTGTGTGTTGTGTTTTTTTTTTATCTTTACTAGATATTCATGGTGGCCGTGTCTAATATTGGCGTGACACCATGAATTTTGGGCTTAGGGCCAGGTGATAATATACAGCTAGCCCTAACCCCATTATTACCAGGCGAGCCACCCGGCATCAGGGCAGCTGGAAGAGTTGGATACAGCGCCAGAAGATGGCGCTTCTATCAAAGCGCCATTTTCTGGGGCGGCTGCGGACTGCAATCTGCAGCGGGGGAGCCCAGAAAGCATGGGCACCCTACACTGCGGATTCCAATTCCCAGCTGTTTAGTTGTACTTGGCTGGACACAAAAATTGGGCGAAGCCCACGTCATTTTTTTTTTTTTTTTTTTATTTCATGAAATTCATGAAATAATAAAAAAAAAAAAAAAAAAAAAAGGGCTTCCCTATATTTTTGGTTCCCAGCCGGGTACAAATAGGCAGCTGGGGGTTGGGGGCAGCCCGTACCTGCCTGCTGTACCTGGCTAGCATACAAAAATATAGCGAAGCCCACGTCATTTTTATGGAAGGCAAAAAACTCCAGCATACAGTCCTGGATGGAGTATGCTGAGTCTTGTAGTTCTGCAGCTGCTGTCTACTCTCCTCCATACACTAGTGAACGGAGAGTTCTGCAGCTGCTGTCTGCTCTCCTGCATAAACTAGTGAATGGAGCATGCTGAGCCTTGCAGTTCTGCAGCTGCTGTCTGCTCTCCTGCATACACTAGTGGATGGAGCATGCTGAGCCTTGTAGTTCTGCAGCTGTCTGCTCTCCTGCATACACTAGTGAAAAATGAAGAACATATTGAAGAAGGAAATTACATCAGACCTTTTTTTTTTTTTTCTTCAACAATCTTTAATGGCATTGTTCACTGCTAAAAACGCATAAAAAAACTAGTGAGCAAAAACGCAGCCAAAAATGCGGGTGCGTTTTTTGCGGACAAAAAGCAAAAAAAAATGCAGCCTAAAAAAACGCCTAGTGCGCACATACCCTTATATTGCCAGTCTACTCCTTGGCTACAGAGAAATCAGCATTTACATAGATATGCAAATGAGGCTGCAGATCTGAAACTTCTGTCACTCCAGCTCTATTATCTGCCCAGTACAGCCTCCTTCAGGTTGACTTTGTGACTTCAAGAAAAGCAGAAGACGGTGCTGGGTAGCGAATATAGCTGAAGTATCAAAGGCTTCAGATGTACAAATAGAATATAGAAGTATTTCAGATTCAGAGCAATGAGTCTATAAAGGTCAGGTGGGTTTTGATGAGATAAAAAGTAATTTGTGCTAACGGATGCAATTAGAGTGCAGTGTGTAAATGGAAAAGATAGTACGTTTATAGCCTGTTTGCTAACACAGTGGAGAGAGAAGGGAAAAGATGAAGCTTCAGTGAAATTTCCTTGACATTTGTGTTCAGTGTATGAAAATCTATAATATCACTGATCTTACAGCCAATGTGTTGTGCATGCCCAAAAGAATGTATTAATTTTTATAGATGGTGATGTTCTCTATGGATTCTTGAAGAAAGAAGTCAGAAAATATTGATGTAAGTTGGCATATCTATGTAGGTAACAATGGGCAATATCCTGAGAGGAATGTGTGGTGTCTACAAACATACGTTTGAATGGTAAAGTGATATTTCTGGTTTTGAAAACCTCATGTCCCCTGGCTGCAATTTAAAGCACCAGTCTGATTTTTTTTCTTTCCTTTTTCAGCACTAGAGTGCTGCTTTAAATGTAAGTCCCCTGCCTCCTGTCTTATACTTACAGTCATGGCCGAAAGTGTTGGCACCCTTAAAATTGTTCCAGACAATTAAATATGTCACCCAAAAAATTATTGCAATTACAGGTTTTGTCATACTCGTTTATTTATTTTGCGTGTATTGAAACACACAAAAAAAGAGCAAAAAAGGAAAATTCCACATAATTTCACACAAAACTCCAAAATGGGCCAGACAAAATTGTTGTCACCCTCAACTTAATATTTTGTTGCACACCCTTTGAAATAAATAATTGCTTTCTATAACCATCAATAAGCTTCTTACACCTCTCAACTGGAATTTTGGACCATGCTTCTTTTGCAAACTGTTCCAGGTCTCATGTTTGAAGGGCGAATTCTCTCAACAGCAATTTTAAGATCTCTCTACATGTGTTCAATGGGATTTAGATCCGGACTCATTTGCTGGCCACTTCAGAACTTACCAGTACCTTTATTTTCATCCATTTCTGGGTGGTTCTTGAAGTATGTTTGGGGTCATTGTCCTGCTGGGAGACCCAGCTTTCTGACACTGGGCATTACATTGCAACCCATATTCTTTGGTAATCTTAAGATTTCAAGATGCTTTCCACACAGTTAAGGCATCCAGAGCCACAGGCAGGAAAACAACCCTAAAAACATCTTTGAACCTCCACCATATTTCACTTTATGTACTGTGTTCTTTTCTTTGTAGGCCTCATTCCATTTTTGGTAAACAGTAGAATGAAGTCCTTTACCAAAAAGCTCTATCTTGGTCTCCTCTGTCCATAGGACGCTCTAACAGAAAGATTTTGGCTTAGGCTACATGCGCACGCTGCGTTTTTGGCTGCGTTTTTGGCTGCAGTTTTGTTGTCAGAACTTTCTGACATTTGACTTCCCAGCAAAGTCTATGAGAAGTCAGATTTGCTATCCGCACATTGCAGTTTGTCAGCGTTTTATTTGTCAAAAGTTTGTGACAAAAAAATGCAGCATGTTCATTCTTCCTGCGTTTTTGTCAACATTTGTCACAAAAACGCAGCAAACACGCATGTTGTAAAAAACGCACCTACAATTACAAGCATTTTGTGACATTTCCAGGCTCTCTCTGACAACGTGCAGTTTTGGCTGCAGTTTTGGCTGCAGTTTGTGAACACAAAATGATGCAGCGTGTGCATGTAGCCAGTCACGTACATTTTGGCAAACTGCAGTCTAGCTTTTTTATGTCAGCAGTGGGGTCCACCTGGGTTTCCTACTATAGCATTTAATTCAATCAAATGTCAACGGATAGATCGTGCTAACACTGATCCACCCTGAGCCTGCAGGACAGCTTAAACGTTTTGAGAAGTTGATTGGGGCTGCAGAGCCACCATATGGTCTACGCTGCGTTGACACCTTTTCATCAATTTTTCTCCGCCATCCACATCCACTGAAGTGAGCTACAGTGCTATGGGTTGTAAACGTCTTGATTGTTGTGCTCCGTGGACAAAGGAACATCAACATCTCTGGAGATGGACTTGTAACCTTCAGATTGTTGATATCTTTCAACAATTTTGATTCTCAAATCCTCAGACAGTTCTCTTCTCATTCTGTTCTCCATGTTTAGTGTGGCCTACTCAGACACACAATGCAAAGATTGAGTCAACTTCTCCCCTTTATATCTGGTATCAGGTGTAGGTTGCATATTACCGACACCTGTTACTTGCCACAGGTGAGTTTTAAAGATCATCCCATGATTAAAGCAAAGTGGCTTACCCACAATTTTGGAAAGGTGCCAACAATTTTGTCCTGCCCATTTTTTAGTTTTTGTGTGCTATTACGTCAACTTTGCCTTTTTTTCTCTTTGTATTGGAGCACAAAAAAAAAAAAAAACCCACAAAGGAAATAAACGTATATGACAACGTGTAATTGTAAATATAAAGAAGAGATGGGGTGCACTAATGTAACTATGTGTACCTAAACAATAGTCTCGGGTGCCACAACATGCAGAAGGAACCATATAAGAAGGGGAAAAAAGCTCTGCATGAACACTAGTGAACATCGAGAAAAAAATTAACAATAAATATAATTAGAAAACATTTTATTGGATACCAACCACAAACACATTAGAAACATTTAAAATACACCATAACCCCCCCAACCCATGTGGAACGCAGTCCACAATATCAAAGACAATACAATTGTAAAAAGAGGGATCTGCAGAATTGATTAACAGTTAGAAACACTAGCCTATATTAATTGTCCAACCAGGACCAATAAGGTCTGAATATCCTAAGTAATCATCATCCAGTATAGCATGTGTGAGTATATAGTACAAAAATATCATATAATATCTCAAAGTTTGTTATATACATAGAATGCACTCAGGAAAAGATCCTAATACACCAAATATAGTATAATGAAGCTGCTGTGTGGTGTGGTGTGGTAAAGGGACAGAATCAAACCTAGAGTAGATACTACTAGACCCGAGGTAAAATGCCCCTATCATAGTCATATAAAACTAATCACTCCACTGGGAGGGATTAGCAGGCTAGAGTAAATGCAAAAAGACCTATAGCAACCTGGGGGATAGAGGAAAGCTGACCCCACGCGTGTCCCCATGCTCAGCAGCTTCGTCAGAGTGGGCGACACGCGTAGGGTCAGCTTTGTATTGTCTTTGATATTGTGGACTGTGTTCTGCATGGGGTGTGGAGCTTATGGTGTATTTTAAATGTTTTTAATGTGATGTTTGTGGTTGGTATCCAATAAAATGTTTTCTAATTGTATTTATTGTTAATATTTTTCTCGGTGTTTTCATGCAGAGCTTTTTCTCCATTCTTAAAACGTGTAATTGCAACAATTTTCTGGAACAATTTTAAGGGTGCCAAAACTTCAGGCCATGACTGTACCTGCTACGGTCTTCCTCTCCAGCGATTTGTGACTTCCAGCAGCTCCAGTGTTTCATGGAGAGAGCCAGAAGTCACAACTCAATACAAGTCTATTAGAGCCTTGTTCAGACCCTCCTAGAGATGCATT
Organism: Anomaloglossus baeobatrachus; assembly: GCF_048569485.1. Classification (NCBI taxonomy): domain Eukaryota; kingdom Metazoa; phylum Chordata; class Amphibia; order Anura; family Aromobatidae; genus Anomaloglossus; species Anomaloglossus baeobatrachus. Next base: position 412,172,690 of record NC_134356.1, read on the forward strand.
GGGAGCTTGTGACGTAACGTCTGACTTCCAGCAAATCAGCAGTTACAGGCACAAGATGGTACCGCAGGTCTGTAGAGGTGACGAAAAAAGGCTGAAGATGCCAGAATATAAGACAGGGGCAGGGAACTTAGATTTAAAACAACACTCCAGTGCTATAAAAAAAAAATGCTGAAGTGGTGATTCATTATATATATAAAAAAAAAAAAGCAAGTAAAAACTAAAACTGTGCTTTACTCACCTTACCTCGGTTCAGCGCAGTTGTCTTCACTGCGTCTGCGGCAGCAGAGCTAAGGGCAGGGTAGACCACCCCTAGATATGGAGGCTGAGAAATATTTATTTATTACTATATACATCTTTTGCGGTCTTGTATTTTTTTACATTCTTTTATGTATTTTCATTATCTTTCTAATGAACGGTTTTATTTCATTTAGTCATTGCGTGATTCCATTTATCCTAACATTTTCAAATTCATTATAAAACACGACTCTCACAGATTCGCAGAATGAATGAAGACAACTTTCACTTCTTTTCCCTGCACCGTGGGAGGCTGAAAGTGGAGAGAAAGAAAAGGCCAGCTTCTTCATTAATTCTATAAATCAGTGAGGATCTGAGAGATCTGAAACAATCACAATGTGATTTCATATCTTAGCGATATGTCCTTATTTTGTGACATGTGAATACCCTTTTAATTGTATATAACATTTGCTCATCATTTAAAAGGGTTGTCAGACACAGAAAAGTGCTGTTTACCCAATAGATTCATTAATTAATAATTAAGCATTTTCAAAATTAGTTGTATTTAACAAAAAAAACTTTGCTGCGCAGAGATAGACTTATAATGGTGTCTTTGATGCAGTCTGTGTAATTGCCTGTGCCAGATCATGTTGAGGTGCTTTAGCGGCTGGTCGGGCATAAGGGTACCACAGAAATTAGCAGGGATGTAGGGGGCAGAGATTAGTGAACAATTTCTACTGACGGCAACTGCAGGATATGCTCCACACTGCTGATTTGTAAATCTCTCTCTCTCTACAACATCAATGGTCAAAATTAGTTTTTTATTAACTTGAGGAAACTACACTTTTATTTGTGTCACCAAATAAACATGTGGAAAAAAAAAAGCAGATATAACTAGTGATGAGCAAGCGTGCTCATCACTCCATCGAGTATCCTTGTGCTCGGCTGTCGTGCTCCAGTCGCTTCCCCACTGTTTGGCGGCTGTTTTTCAGCCACTAAACGTGGCGATTGCCTGTCAATCATGGTGATGCCGAAGCCATGTTGGATACTGGCATTACTGTGATTGGCTAGCCGCATCACATCATCGGGTCTACATAATTGGCACACTTTACCTGGAAATAGTGTAAGGACTAGGGAGAGATTCTGCTGGAGAAGGGACAGTGAGTTACAGAGTTTTATAGCCTTACAGTCCTTGCTGGTGCTACTTTAAACCAACAGTCCTTCCTTTTCAGGGCTAATTTAAATTTATTTTATTTTATAATAATACCACTCTTAGCTGCAATTAGTGTATGGTTAGCTTCTGGAGAAGGCATAGCATATTAGAGGCATCTATTCAGGGAATATTGCCTCTCTGTACATTACTGCTGCTACATACAACCAAAAGTCCTTTCAGGGCTAATGTAAATAGATTTTATTCTCTAATAATACTGCTCTTAGCTGCATACCTAATTTAAAATGTGCAAGGTGTGCAGTTAGGGGCGGAGAAGTGCAAGTCCCACTGATGGTAGTGCACACAGAGGTCGTAGCTGTTGGCCAGGGCAAACTGGGCATTCTGTGGGAGCACAACAAACACACATCTAGACTAGTGTTTCCCAAACTCCAGTCCTCATGGCCCCCAACAAGTCATGTTTTCAGGATTTCTTTACTATTGAACAGGTGATGGAATCATTATCAAGGCATCACCTGTGCTATATTAAGGAAATCCAGAAAACATTACCTGTTGGGGGTCGTGAGGACTGGAATTTGGGAACCACTGATTTAGATCAGAGGTCCACAACTTTTCTGACCTTGAGAGGCACATTCAGCTCTGAAAAGGGGTCACTGGCCACATTCAGCTCTGAGAGAGGGTTGTGTGCCACATCCAGCTCCCGCCGCAAAGATTTTCCACTTAAAATCACATCGAGGAAGTATACAACTACCTTATTCCCATTTAGATTTGCTCTTTTATGTTGGGCTACACAGAAAAATCACCATCTAGAGACCTGCTCTTCATAGCGGTTTGTTAGCCCTGGTGCTTATGGAAGACAGCAGTAAGTCACACCTCACAGGTTTGCTATCCCAAGCCACAGGTTGGGGACCCCTGATCTAGACCTAGCTTCCTGCCTCTCTTTGCAGGGGGGCGCGTGGCACCATTGTTGAAGCCATAACAGTGCGAGAAGGTGGTGGGTTTGACAGCAGATAAGTCCTCCGGTCTGTTTGCCAGCACACACTGTCTTCCGCATGGTCCAATTTTAACAGAATGGGTATGAGGCCCTCCTTTATGTCTAATACAGGCTGTATCGGAGTGCTTCTTACTGCTAATTTTTGGGAGTTCTTGCCTTGTCTGCATAGGCTTTTGCGTTTCAGATTTCCACCTTCATAAATTAAACATGATGTGTCTGACCATGTCACACGAACACACCACGTCCAAATAAGGTAGAAAATGTTATAATACATTTATCGGTGAATGTTGCTAACAACATGTTTCCTATAATTTTTTTAGTGTAAAATACACTTTATCTTCGGTTTTGTTTTATAAACCCTCCGTAAATGTGGCATAATACTTTGACAACATTGTTTACAACAGCGACCTGGGAGTCACACATGCACCCAGGCATCTTCCCCATACTGTTCCCATTCCATTTGAGCACGGTTTCCATCCATTTCAGAGATTTTCCTGCCCCCCAGACCTCCTGGGAGGGTCTTCTAGAAAAAAAGATTGAGTTTCCCATTGACTTCCATTATACTCGTTACTCGGGACTAGCACCTGAGCAGTCCGGTGTGCTCGATTCTAGTACAAGCACCTCAGCATTTTAGTGGTCGCTTATCACTAGATATAACAAATATTCTCACTGGTCTAAAGGTAAATACTCTTAGTTTAATTGTAGAAGCAAGGCCAACTATCAGAAACCTTAATCAGTTTATACATTCTCTCACCATTACAGAATACGCTGTGGGTCAAGACAAGTAACATTTATAACTGATTGCTCTAAGCAGCACAAAGGAAAATAACACATAATCACGCTCACTGTAGTCCTTGTTTAGCAATATATAATTTGAGTTTGCATAAAAACAGACTGTGGATGTGCCCACTTTCTTCCAGTTGAGGTCTAGATGGCACTGAATAACAATTTTCCCCACAAGACAATTTCCAAGTAGTGCAGAACACATTTATAATTGATTAGTAGGTACAAATGATGAGCCAGTGTGTTGGCATTCCCTGATTAGGAGTACGTTCTCTACAGCAAGCAATGAGAGGTCTGTCAGAATTTATTAACTACTGCATTCACAAAATCAGCAAGAAGTAAAAAGCAATAAATGATTTCTGGTTAAAATACATACAGACACACATAATGGGTGTAACTTCACTGAAAGGGCGTGGATTACCACCGCCATACCGTGCACCAAAAATTGGTGCACATGTTTGGCACAAAGTAAGCCAGCTAATAGAGGTTTAAGCTTAAAGGGAACTTGTCAGGTCCAATATGCACCCAGAACCACGAGCAGTTCTGGGTGCATATTGCTAGTCTCTGCCTAACCGTCCCTGTATACACTAGCATAGATAAAAGATCTTTGGAAATACTTTTTCTAAAAATCTCTTTACCGTATGCTAATGAGCGAGGGCAGAAGCCCCCTGGGCGTTAGTTCCCCGGCCAGTTGCCCCCATTAGCATGTTAGTACATCCCTGTGGGTGTGCTATCATGCTAATGAATATGCAGCGTCACAGGATATCACTCACCTCTCCACCACCATCGCCGCACGACGCTGGATTTCGGCTCAGTGCGCATGATCCCGGAGTTTGGGCCATGCACACTATGAAGCCGGGTGTACGCTCCTGGCTTCAAACTGAAGTAGTGCACATGACCCCAACTCTGGGGTCATGCGCAGCGCACTGAGCCAAAATCCAGCGATGGCGACAGAGGTGAGATCATTCTGTGACGCTGCGTATTCATTAGCATGTTAGCACACCCACAGGGGCGTACTAATATGCTAATGGGGGCAACTGACCAGGAGACTACCGCCCTCGCTCATTAGCATACAGTACAAGATCTTTAGAAATACTTTTTCTAAAGATCTCTTTATCCATGCTAGTGTATACAGTGACCGTTAGACAGGGATTAGCAATATACACCTAGAACTGTTCATGGTCCTGGGTGCATATTGCACCTGACAGGTTCCCTTTAAACTAGACAGTCTAAAGAAGCTCCAAACTGCAGAAAAGTCTGATAAATTTGGAATATTTAAAGTCTAGTCTGTGTGTGGACTGTCAAAAATGTGTATGTCGCGGGCGGAGGAGGGGACGCAGCGCTCTCCCACTGCTCAGGTCCGGCTGCTGCTGCTACTGCTGCTCGGTGGTGGCTCGAGCGGTGGGCCGGATCCCGGGGACTCGAGCGGCGTTCCTCGCCCGTGAGTGAAAGGGGGTTTGATTGGATGGTGGGGATTGGGTTATTGTCCGTGACGCCACCCACGGTTGTGGTGAAGTTGGTGACACCACCGCTGCTCTGGACGGGGATCCCAGGAGCGGTGACAGGGAGCAGCTTTGTTGTTAGCTCTCCCCTCCGTGGGTAGGGGGTTGGTTGTCCCGGGGCCCGGTGATGGGGTAGGGATGGATGGCAGGCGGGTTACGGGGCCTGGAGAGGTGCAGGGTCGCGGGGGCAGCGCTGTGCCACACGGCACGGTGGTACTCACTCAGCCAATGACGAGGACACAGTTCTCGGTAAAACACACGGCTGGATGGACGGGTCCCACAGACAGCTGCAGTGTAGTTTCTCCTGGCAGGTTGATGGTGACTGCCTTTCCCTGCACCTATGTACGGTAAATGGTTCCAATGGGTTCCCAACGGTAACCCGCTCCCCAGCTTGGATATGGGCCGGAGGAGCCCCTTTTGCCCGCAGGCTCTGGCCCTGGGAACGGTAGCCTTGGCGGTGGCTGTGTTTCCCTCTCACGGTTGGACTGTTGCCTTCTGTCGGGACTTGGCTGCTGGGAAACCCAGGAGGTTCCCTTCACTGACGGATTTGGCAAATTCACGGCGACTCCTAGCCTTGCCGGGGTCCGTAAGCCCCTGCCAGATGGTGGTGACTTCTCTTTGTGTACCGGTCCGGTACCGCCGGGCCACCGCCCGTCCACGGTCCTTACGGTAGACTCAGATAGGCCACTCCTGCAGACGGTCACCACCGTCTGCCAACCTTGCTGTACCGCCCGGGCCACACACCCGGACGCTGTCAGTTAGTTGCTCCACTACTACTTTCCTCCCTTCCACTTTCACCTCCAAAACTGATCTGTCTACTTTTCCCGCCTCCAGGACTGTGAACTCCTCGGTGGGCGGGGCCAACCACCTGGCCCACCCCCTGGTGTGGACATCAGCCCCTGGAGGAAGGCAACAAGGGTTTTAGTCTGACTTCGGTGTGCCTGACCGGGAGTGTGGGGTGTGCTGCCGAAGCGCTGCGTTCTAAAAATGCAGCATGTCACTTCTTTCATGCGCTTTGGATGCAGCCCCGACTCTGTCTATGGGAGGGGCTGCATCCAGAGCGCATGAAATCGGCTTTTCATTACGGACTGTTTCTGCAGCGATTTGAAACGCACATGTTCTGTTCAAATCCCTGCAGAACTGTCTGCAGGGACAGACCACAACGTGGGCACATAGCCTAAGGGTATGTTAACATTTTCTGCAAATTAAAAGCTGATTTTTAGATTACCAGCCAAACCTATAAGATTTCAGAAATACTATGCACACGCCTTTTTTTTTCCTGATTAATTTGGAAAACTGCAGTAAATCAATTCTTTCAGTGCTTTTGCATGTTTTTTTCACCCATAGAAAGTAATGAGAAAGTAAATGCAGCAAACAAAACAGCAAGAGCATTTTCCAGTATGTTTAAAGGAGTTTTCCGACATAAACCCCAAAAAATGTTTTAGGCTTATCTGTGCTGTATTGTCATATAAAACACCCCTACATTTTTTTCTTTTGTTTTCTAACTTTTGTTCCTCTTGAATTATTACTTTATTCTCTGCAGCTCTTTGTTTACATGCAGCTCAACCTAACATGACAGTTTCCTGTGCCAAACCTCACACAGACTGACACCGCCCATCCTCACTTTCCAGCCCCGCCCCCTGCACACTCATTGGCTGTCACTATTCTGCCCCAGCACTGACCTCTCATCGCTCCAGCAAAGATGGGCAAACCACTATATTATATGTGCGGTGGATGATTTCCAATCATTGGTAGTACAGAGCAGTGATCCTCACATCCACCGCACATATAATATACATATAATATAGTAATGTCCCCTTTGCCTGTCCCCATACTATAGTAGTGTGTCCATCCTTGTGCCCATCCTGTAGTAATGTCCCCTTGAGCTCCTCTTCTTGTAGTAATGCTCTGTCTTGTAGAATTGCCCCTAGTCTGACATTCTTCACACATACAAAAAAACCAAACAAATCCTTCTCACCTGTCCTCGTTCACTCAGTGTCCTGTGTCTTCTACCTCTTGCGGCCACAGCTTGTTTCTTGCTGTTCGTGGCTGGTGCAGTCAGCGCTTTATATCAGATGCAGATTTCTGTGCGCTCTGCAGAGCCGAGCTCTCTATACAGCTACTGCAATGATCCACTGCTGGCCTCTGATTGGCCGGCGGCTGATCACAGCTGTATACAGCGCTCACATCTGCAGAGCGCCCAGGAATCGGTCATCTGATATACAGTGCTGACTGCACGGCCCAAGCACAGGCAGCGTTCAGCAAGGGGGCCACTGCCTGCGCGCCGCCAGCAGCTTAGGTGCTGCATGCAGCGTACAGGCAGCGAAACCCCTGCACCCCTGGGAGGGTGCAGGGGAGGAGGGGTGGATACTCCGGCACCATGTACCCACCCAGCAGGGCGGCTACATGATGTTGGCTGTGATGCCTGTCGACAAGGCAGCATAAGCGCATGCCCAGTCGTTGTGACATCACAGGAAGCTGCAAAATCACGGCAGGTTGCGGTCACATGACCACTCTGAGCCAGGGGAGAGTAGCTGACAGCAGGGCAGGTAAGTAGTTACTATCTACTTACCTGCCTCAATGTAGCCCAATAGTGTAATAAAGAACTATAAGCAAAATAAGTCGGATAACCCCATTAAAGCATTTTTGGTGAATATAGTAAGTTTATGGAACATGTACTGTAGACAAAGCACACATGTAATGTTTACCAGCAAAATGCTGGGTGGGGGGAAATAGTCAAAACGCAGCAAACTTAAGTTTTAAAAGCAGCATTTTTACTAGCAAGAGAGCAGATTGGCTGCAGCAACACATGTTGCATGTGAACATAGCTTTATTGTCACGGTCATCTCTCTTGGAGATTAGCGACAGGGTCAGGTTCGAAGTCTCTGTAATACCATCTGAGACCATACACATTAAGGCCTCTGTCACACGTCCGTGAAAAACACGCACGCTTTGCACGGACGTGTAAACGGTGTGAATGGCCCTCCGTGTGCCGTGATTTTGGCACGAGTGTTCTCAGTGTGTTATACGTGATAATACATGGAGAACAGGAACTTTATGCTCACCCGTCCCTGGCGCTGCTGTCCGTGGTGCTGATGTCTTACGCTCTGAGGTCTACAGCCCTGCTGACACCTCGCTCCTGCTGCTTCCGGTCCTCGGTGCAGTGAATATGCGACGAGCATAATGAGCGGGGATCGAAAGCAACTGACAGCAGGGCCCAAGACAGCAGCGCTGGAGAAGGTAAGTGTAGAAATTAATTTCATTTGTTTTCTCCAGTAAGTGTCACACTGATGTTACACGGATCACATCTGTGTAGTTCATGTGACACCAGTGCTACCAGACAAAAACTAACATGTCTACGTGTGGAGAGACATATATGCTCCACACGGACACACGGTCCATGTGAAAACAGATATGTGAAGGGGGCCTTAAATATGTTTTTTACTTTTGGCATACTCTGGGTTAATGTCAGTTTTCCTTGTCAGCAGCAAACTCATCACCGCTGCTCATGGGTTTCCGATGATAACCACTCCCAACCTGTTGAAATGCCCTCTGCTCCCAACAGAGGGTGCAAGTTATTCAGAATTCATTCTGGAGCTTGGTCTGAAGCATGAAGGAGGTTTTTGCTGCTACTGTCTTGTTGTTTGGTGTGAAAGTCACCCTGTTTAGTTATCTTGTCCTTACCTCAGTTACCTTCTTGCACCTTTTTGTAGCCTCCTTGGTGTTTGTGTTTGGTGCGCGTGAGTTTAGTTGTCCGCTAGTCTGTGTTTGTCAGTTGGGTTTTGCGACTACAGTCCCAGCCTGTCCCTTGGGTGGTGCGTGTTGAGGGTGTTACATCAGGGCAGTAAACAGGAAATAGGGATACGACAGTAACTGAGACCTCACTACCATCAAGTGTACCTCTGGGTTGAGGGTCTGCACAGTGTACCATCTAGTCTCAGGGCCAGTTAAGGGGTCCCTATCCAGGTATATCCTAGTCCCTAGCATGAAACTTATACTAAACAAGAACATACAACATCAGTCCCATGACAGATTAAGCCTGTGGATGGCCACAGTTAGATATGAATAAACATTAAAGAGGTTTTCCCATGACAGTTAATTTCAAAGTTGATTTTAAACAATAGATCTTGGCATATTAATTTATACAATTAGAGGTTTTTAAAAAATGTTCCTGTGCAGAGATAATCTTACAACTGTGGCGCTGCTATGTACTGTGTAATGGACGTGTCTGACCATGCAGGAACATGGTCTGATCATACCACAGCTCCTGGGCAGGGGAGAACATAAAGGAAAGAATATAGATAGCACAGCATGGGATCATACCCGATTCTCTCTCTTTTTTTTTTTTTTTCCCCCCAAAAGGTAAAGCCTGACTGTTTTTAAAAAAATATTTTACCTCATAGAAAGAACAATTTGCAATTCAGTGTTGTAATGTCTGTATACCTTTCTATTTCCTCGCCAGCCCAGGAGGTGGGGTATGATTAGACCATGTCCCTGTACTGTCAGAAACTGCCATTACACAGTATATAATAGTGGCACAAATATAAAACTATCTTTGCAAAGGAAGTTATTTAAAAAAAAAATACATCCAATTGTATAAATTATTATAATTCTAAGCTCTATTGATTAAAATTAAACTTTAAAATGAACGTTGTTCGTGCGAAAAACCCTTTAAAATTCCAGTTGTAAACCTAAATACACGATCAATAGTGTTCAGGTGACAGAAATATAAGTTGTTCTAAGTAGATGTAAAGGCTCGCGTTGCGTATTTAAGGTCAAGAGTTTTCCTGTACTATCATATATGGAAACCAAATAAATATACATTGTCGCCTATGGTTCTTTCTAGAACTTTCTATTATTTTCATCAACTGTAAGAAAATTAACTACTATCTTGGTGGGGTAAAAAAAAAACAAAATGTGTTTCGAAAATCTGGCAAAAAGGAAAAAAAAAAAAAAGATAAAAGATTGGCAATTTACTGTAGGACAAACATACATAGTAAACAGAGATAGATTTTCAGCCACGTAAAATATTAGGAACTGCGAGAACACTTATTTCATGTGATGAAAAGGATTTCATGCCCTTTGAAGTCCCAAGTGTTTTGTCTAAAAAAAACCTCAGACCCAAAGGGATTTCTTAAAGACCAATTTTGATGAAGAAAGTTAAAAATAAAGTTTATGTAATTCTAGGATGGAAGTTAATAAAAGAAAAGTTGTGTCGGGACGCCTGCAAAATTAAAAGCTAATAAGTGGTATCACTTTGGTAATGTAAGAATTGTAGTGTTCTCTAGCAGGGATAATATTGTTTCTATGCAAGGACACCAAATTGATAGTATAAATTCTATCAAAAAATTTAAATTTTCAATGACAGTATGAACGTGTATTTATAGATGGATAGAAAGACAAATGTAGAGACAGGAAAATGAAAAAAAAAGAAGAGGAGACCATGTGCTCTTATACAACCTCCCCTGTTGCAAACACTGCCCAACAGGTTTTGGAGGTTAAAAACAGTTGCGTGCCAAAAGCAAGGGGGTTTAGGAAGCCAAGACAAGTGGACATGTGGCTCCCAAAGGGTCTCAAGGCCTAGCCGTCTGTGAACGGGGGCACCATAACGTGAAACTAAGGTGCCACTGCCAACCACCGTGGTTAGGAAGGGAGATACTAGCGATTCTGCCCTGGGACCCTTCCCTTTACTTGTATGTGTAACAACATGGTTATAATATATGCACTGGTGTGTGATTTTTCAGTTTAGATTTTTTTAGTTTATAATAAAGTGTACTGTTTAAGGGGTTTTTTTCTTCTGTGTTTTTGCCTTTTTTGATATCCAGTTGGTTTTGCATGGCTCCCCAAGGCATTGGTTGGAGAATTACTGCCCAAGGAGATATCCATGAATAATCTAATACTAAAAGAAAATTTTTATGAGAAAGAAGAGGAAATATAAAACTGAAGCATTTACTGAAAATGGAAGACGAGGCTGAAACAACAGAGGGATACAATGTATATTCTTATCTATGCATCACCTCACAGTCCTGGCCTTCCAAGGATGAACCACAGACAGCAGCTGTAGTGCATGCTGCCGAAACTTTTCCCACCATGATTTTGGTTCAGAATCGTTCAGCCAAAGACGCACCACATCGCCTGTCGGCTCATCCACAGCGTCTGGCCGCACCCTTCGACTAAAGGCCCAGTCACACTAAGCAACATCGCTAGCAACATCGCTGCTAACGAACAACTTTTGTGACGTAACAGCGATGTTGCTAGTGATGTTGCTTTGTGTGACATCCAGCAACAACCTTGCCCCTGCTGTGAGGTCGTTGGTTGTTGCTGAATGTCCTTGGCCATTTTTTAGTTGTTGCTCTCCCGCTGTGAAGCGCACATCGCTGTGTGTGACAGCGAGACAGCAACAACTGAATGTGCAGTGAGCAGGGAGCCGGCTTCTGCGGACGCTGGTAACCACGGTAAACATCGGGTAACCAAGAAGCCCTTATCTTGGTTACCCGATATTTACCTTCATTACCAGCGGCCGCCACTCTCACGCTGTCAGTGTCGGCTCCTGCTCTGTGCACATGTAGCTGCAGTACACATCGGGTAATTAACCACATGTGTACTGTAGCTAGGAGAGCAGGGAGCCAGCGCTAAGCAGTGTGCGCAGCTCCCTGCTCTCTGCACATGTAGCTGCAGTACACATTGGGTAATTAACCCCATGTGTACTGTGGCTAGGAGTGCAGGGAGCCAGCGCTAAGCGGTGTGCGCTGGTAACCAAGGTAAATATCGGGTTGGTTACCCGATATTTACCTTAGTTACCAAGCACAGCAACGCTTCCACGCGGCGCTGGGGGCTGGTCACTGGTTGCTGGTGAGCTCACCAGCAATTCATGTAGCCACGCTCCAGCGATCCCTGCCAGGTCAGGTTGCTGGTCGGATCCCTGGAGCGTCGCAGTGTGACATCTCACCAGCAACCTCCTAGCAACTTACCAGCGATCCCTATCAGGTTGGATCGTTGTTGGGATCGCTGGTAAGTTGTTTAGTGTGACTGGGCCTTAACACATTAACAAATAGACCAGCAGTGAATACTGAACCTAATGTTTCATTGTATATGGCATTTATACAAGAAAAAAACACTAGTATTTCTTCTCAAAAGTGGTGACCAACTTCGCAATATCAAATTTTTTTATTGGCTGGTGAATGCCTCTCTTCTGCCTTATATGGAATAACTTCATAATATATGTTTTTAAACAGAAAACATTTCTGATTTAGAATTACAAATTCACTGCATAGGCAATAATTTTGTTTTCTAGTTAATAATTCAGTTTTAAAAGGAGTTTATTCATTGGGGTACTGGGCTAAATGATGGTCCAGAGAGCTTCCCCCACCAAGTGTGGCCAATCTGTAACAGTCACAGATGTGGTACGTGCTGCACAGTGCTGCCCCTATGCATAAAGCCAACAGCACATGCCCAATTCAGCTCTTTCATAGTGAAGGGAAGCCAATAGTGGTGCCATTGCACATAGACCATAAGCACCACAGGATCAGCAACAAAGTCTCTACTGCACCTGACCACCAATCTGAATTGCCAATGGTGGATACTGTCAGCAACTGAATTCCAAAAAGCACACACAGGGGAGAATCAAATCTATAACTTATGTTTTATTATTGGAGTATACAAGATTTCAGGACCTATTACTCTTTAAAAGGAAAATCGGTCAGCAGGATTTTGCTATATAAGCTGAGGATAGCATGCTGCAAGGGTTAAAAAACAAAAAGCTACTGTGGTTCTGTGGTGGTTCTGAGGTATATTGTTTACTTAAACTAAAAGGGTTTATCACTTGGTGATTAATATTGTTAGACCCCTGCCCAGCAGTCCGGTACGCCCCGTGCTGTGACTGACACCTCACAGTCAATGCACAATCTCTATTGAGAGCCTGGTGCGGGCGGTGAAGCTCCATCAGCTCTGGTGTTTTCTGCCATATAAATTCTTTGATTGTGTGAGAATGGCTGCAGCCAGTAATCTATGCAATACACCACTAGATTAAAAATCTTCTTGCCTACATCATGCTTCTGTCAGAGGAGATCGCAAAAACCTGCTAACAGATTCCCTTTATGGGGTTGTCTAGGATTAGAAAACCAAGGCTGCTTTCTAATAGATACAGTGCTACTAATGACCCTGGGTTGTGTTTGTTATAGTCATTCAACCCCATTGACATGAATGAAGCAGAGTTGCAATCACAAGCACAACCCATGGCCAGGTCTGCTGGTGTTGTTTCAGACAGAAAGTCTTGCTTTTTCTATTTGTAGACATTTGCTTTGATGTGAAAACCCTTTTAAAACTGGAAAGTAGCCAGTAGGAGGGGAAAGGGTTAATTGTCATGCTGCTGTGCAATAAAGAGGAGTGCTTTCTATTCAAAATGTGACTTTATTCAAAGTATTTCGGAGTTACCCTCCATTAGGATCATCACATATAACTGTGATGATCCTGCTGAAGGAGGGAAACTCCGAAACGTGTTGAATACAGTCACATCTTGAAGAGAAAGCACTCATCTTTATTGCACAGCAGCGTGGCAATTAACCCTTTCCCCTCCGACCGGCTATCACAAAGTATTCGTGATACTGGGGCTGCAGCAGCTGATTTTCCAAGGTGGTTTTTTCCAGTGGTTGTGTCTGACACAACGTCGTCAAACCACCCCCCAAAGGAGAGCAAAACCTAATTGTAGGTTCCCCATACCTCACTGATAAGACCCTATTTTTGCACTTTTGTTTCCTCCTAGCCAAAACTGTGAAGTAGACATAATAGGCTGACAATTCTTTTTCTTTCACCTATATGCTTTGCAGTATAGATTTGGACATGGACAACAAGGTGTATGGCTTAATGCCACTTGTGTAGCACTGCAGGAGGGCTAGATATGACGAAAGAGCAACATTATATACTTTATACCAGAAAAGGCCCTGTATGCAGCTACTTTATCATGTCCTAGTCTTTGGGGAGGGAGAGCTGCAGTACTTAAAGGGATACTCAGTTGCTGATTACTGTACTTCCACATTGAAAGAATAGAAGCATTAATGAATTCACCTGTTAAATCGATGAAAAGGACAGGAATCTGTAGATTTGTGTTCTAAGGCCGGTTTCACATTTGCGTTGTTTCGACGCAAACGGACTGTCACTAATATAGTACAGTTTATTTATTTACACGATGCGACACCATGTGGATACATGCGAGTAGTGCAGGAAGCATGCTGTCGCTCTTCCACTGTAAATAAATTAACTGTACTACATTAGTGACAGAGCCCGATTGCATCGAAACAACGCAAGTGTGAAACCGGCCTAAGGCGCTCCTCACTTCCCGATGCAGAAGTAGGTGGCATCAGAACAACACTACGACTTCCTCAAGATTGCAAAATTCTAAGATCTTCTTCTGTTAATTAACGCCAATTCAAATGAGCAACTATAAATCACACACATCCTGCTGTACTGTCAAAACAAAAAAAATATAAAATGTTCACCCCTTTAAAAATAAAGCTTTAATAAATTGAAATAAAAAAAAACAACACACAAAAACATTATTTCTCAACTAGAGACTTACATTTAGGTATAAATACTACCTACCGTATTTTTCGGACTATAAGACGCACTTTTTCCCCCCCAAATGTTGGGGTAAAGTGGGGGTGCGTCTTATAGTCTCAATGTGGCTGCGGGGAATGAGGGTGCTGCGGTGCAGCGGGTCATCGGCGGCACGGGCAGGCTGTAGCAGCCTGCCGTGACCACGTGGGCCCGCTCATTTGATATGCACGCCCATCATCCCGCCCATCATCCTTCAGCGCTGAAGCCGGCGCTGACAGGTGGGCAGGATGATGGGCGGGGGGTGCTCGCATAATTAACAGCCGGCCCGCATGATCACCCCTGGCAGCTACAGCCTGGAGTGATCATGTGCGGCTGTATTCACTGCTCCCTGCGCATCATCATCAGCGCGGGGTGCAGTGATTCAGTATACTCACCCGTTACCGTTGTCTGCAGCATCACAATCTCCTCCTGTCTGCTGGCCAGCTGATGTGTGTAGAGAGCGGTGAGCACAGCGATGAAGTCATCCCTGTGCGCACCACTGGTCTCCACACAGGTCAGCTGACAGGCAGACAAAACAAGCGATGAAGCAGACAATGGTGATGGCTCCACACTCCAGCGGCGCTGCTGCCAGCACTGACAGGAGGAGGAGTGATGCTGCATGGAGCGAGGAAAGGGGAGTATTAACGTTTATTTTTTTTTTTGTGTGCCACAGGATACAGGCCATTTAGTAGGATGGGCGTATATAGCAGGATGGATGGGGGTATATAGCAGGATGGAGGTATATAGCAGGATAAGGGCATATATCAGGATGGCGCTATGTAGCAGGATGGGGGCTATACCACGATGGCGGTATATGGCAGGATGGGAATATATACCAGGATGGCGGTATATAGCAGGATGGGAATATATACCAGGATGGGGTACATATATACAAGGATGGGGATCATATACAAGGCAGGATGATCATTACCAGGATTGGGTACCTTAGTTAGAGAATTTGGGGACATTACCCCATAACAGTGTCAGCAGCAGATCCTCGCCCCATAACAGTGTGTCATGACCACATTTTTTTCTTAAAATTTTATTCTCCTATTTTCCTCCTCTAAAACCAGGGTGCGTCTTATGGTCCAGTGCGTTTTATAGTCTGAAAAATATGGTAGGTACTGACACTAAAATGAAACACGAGACAATCCCTTTAGCATCACATACAACCACAATAGTGACGTAAACTCAAGAGACTGAGCAGTGATGCAGCTACCTTCCCATGGCTTCACACAATGATTCATGGACTGCTCATTTATATATTTTATTTCCTTGCTGAAAATATTTCTCAATATTACAGCAGCCACAGTGCATTTAATAAGCCATGCTTCATCGTGCAGTTGTAATGAAATAACAGTCAGATGAATTTTAGACGTAATCAGCCCATATAATAAATGTATTTATAATGCCATTACTTCATTCTCACCGTTGATGGAAATATGAGGCTGGACTGACAGCTAAAACATTGTGATTGAGGTCGGCAGCACAAACCAACGGTTATTTTCCTGCTGGCAATTAGTTGCCTTGGTTAATGTAATCCAACATTTACAAACAGCAATCTAGCCAATGCATGAAGTCGTTCCAGTAATTAATGTACATTGTCACTGATTAAGTTTTAATATGGCAGACCGCTCTGTTGTATTGTACTACACAATGAGAAGGAACGATCTTTAATTTGTCAAAGGACAATCCTTACCCAGCACACACTCCTGACGTACTGCAGTTAGAATTTAATGCCCTATTAATTTTCTAAGGATACAGGAAAAAAACTAAATGTAATATACCCATAAAAGTGAGTCAAGCTTTCTCTGGCAGTAGAACCAGCTGTACATTTTATTCCTACCAACCAATTTCCTATAAGCTTGTGACGACAGCAAGGTAGGAAAAGTGAACTTCCTGGTGACACACACACAGAATATATATATATATATATTATATCTATATATATAATTGCCTTATTCTGTCTGTCTGTCTGTCTGTCATGCTCCAAAATTGTGTCCTTACGGTGACATGTCCTTACGGTGACACAAAGCTGATTGGCAGCTGGGCTCGCCATGGCCCCGCCCCCCCGCACGGATTGGCCGCTCGCCTCGCCTCGGCTCCTCCCCCCGCACGGATTGGCCGCTCGCCTCGCCTCGGGTCCGCCCCCCCGCACGGATTGGCCGCCACTCACACTCAGACTCACACTCAGACTCACACTCAGACTCACACTCAGACTCAGACTCACACTCAGACTCACACTCAGACTCACACTCAGACTCACACTCAGACTCACACTCAGACTCACACTCAGACTCACACTCAGACTCACACGCACACTCACACGCACACTCACACGCACACGCACACTCACACGCACACTCACACTCAGACTCAGACTCACACTCAGACTCAGACTCACACGCACACTTACACGCACACTCAGACTCACACTCAGACTCACTCACACGCACACTCACACTCAGACTCAGACTCACACTCAGACTCAGACTCAGACTCAGACTCAGACTCAGACTCACACGCACACTCAGACTCACACGCACACTCACACTCACACTCACACTCACACTCACACTCACACTTACACGCACACTCAGACTCACACTCAGACTCACACTCAGACTCACACTCAGACTCAGACTCACACGCACACTTACACGCACACTCAGACTCACACTCAGACTCACGCACACTCACACGCACACTCACACTCAGACTCAGACTCACACTCAGACTCAGACTCACACGCACACTTACACGCACACTCACACTCACACTCACACTCACACTCACACTCACACTCACACTTACACGCACACTCAGACTCACACTCAGACTCACACTCAGACTCACACGGACACTCAGACTCACACTCAGACTCACACTCAGACTCACACTCAGACTCACACTCAGACTCACACTCAGACTCACACTCAGACTCACACTCAGACTCACACTCAGACTCAGACTCAGACTCACACTCAGACTCACACTCAGACTCACACTCAGACTCACACTCAGACTCACACTCAGACTCACACGCACACTCACACTCACACTCAGACTCACACTCACATGCACACTCACACTCACACTCACACGCACACTTACACGCACACTCACACGCACACTCAGACTCACACTCAGACTCACACTCAGACTCACACTCACACGGACACTCACACTCAGACTCAGACTCACACGCACACTCACACGCACACTCACACTCAGACTCACACGCACACTTACACGCACACTCAGACTCACACTCAGACTCACACGCACACTCACACTCAGACTCAGACTCACACGCACACTCAGACTCACACTCACACGCACACTCACACGCACACTCAGACTCACACTCACACTCACATGCACACTCAGACTCACACTCAGACTCACACTCAGACTCAGACTCACACGCACACTCACAATCACACGCACACTCACACTCAGACTCACTTTCAGACTCACACTCAGACTCAGACTCACACGCACACTCACAATCACACGCACACTCACACTCAGACTCACTTTCAGACTCACACTCAGACTCAGACTCACACGCACACTCACACTCAGACTCACTTTCAGACTCAGACTCAGACTCAGACTCAGACTCAGACTCAGACTCAGACTCAGACTCAGACTCAGACTCACACTCAGACTCACACTCAGACTCACACTCAGACTCACACTCAGACTCACACTCAGACTCACACTCAGACTCACACTCAGACTCACACTCAGACTCAGACTCACACTCAGACTCAGACTCACACGCACACGCACACTCACACGCAGACTCAGACTCACACTCAGACTCACACTCAGACTCACACTCAGACTCAGACTCACACTCAGACTCACACTCAGACTCACACTCAGACTCAGACTCACACGCACACGCACACTCACACGCACACTCAGACTCACACTCAGACTCAGACTCACACTCAGACTCACACTCAGACTCACACTCAGACTCAGACTCACACTCAGACTCACACTCAGACTCACACTCACACGCACACTCACAATCACACTCACAATCACACTCAGACTCACACTCAGACTCACTTTCAGACTCACACTCACACGCACACTCACACTCAGACTCACACGCACACTTACACGCACACTCAGACTCACACTCAGACTCACACGCACACTCACACTCAGACTCAGACTCACACGCACACTTACACGCACACTCAGACTCACACTCAGACTCACACTCAGACTCACACTCAGACTCAGACTCACACTCACACTCAGACTCAGACTCAGACTCACACTCACACGCACACTCACAATCACACTCACAATCACACTCAGACTCACACTCAGACTCACTTTCAGACTCACACTCACACGCACACTCACACTCAGACTCACACGCACACTTACACGCACACTCAGACTCACACTCAGACTCACACGCACACTCACACTCAGACTCAGACTCACACGCACACTTACACGCACACTCAGACTCACACTCAGACTCAGACTCAGACTCACACTCAGACTCAGACTCACACTCAGACTCACACTCAGACTCACACTCAGACTCACACTCAGACTCACACTCAGACTCACACTCAGACTCACACTCACACGCACACGCACAATCACACTCAGACTCAGACTCAGACTCACACTCAGACTCACACTCAGACTCACACTCACACTCAGACTCACACTCAGACTCACGCGCACACTCAGACTCACACTCAGACTCACACGCACATTCACACGCTCACTCACACTCACACTCAGACTCACACTCAGACTCACACTCAGACTCACACTCAGACTCACACTCACACGCACACTTACACTCACACGCACACTCACACTCACACTCAGACTCACACTCAGACTCACACTCAGACTCACACTCAGACTCACACTCAGACTCACACTCACACTCAGACTCACACTCAGACTCACACTCAGACTCACACTCAGACTCACACTCAGACTCACACTCAGACTCACACTCAGACTCACACTCAGACTCACACTCACACTCAGACTCACACTCAGACTCACACTCAGACTCACACTCAGACTCACACTCAGACTCACACTCAGACTCACACTCAGACTCACACTCAGACTCACACTCAGACTCACACGCACACTTACACTCACACGCACACTCACACGCACACGCAGACTCACACTCAGACTCACACTCAGACTCACACTCACACTCAGACTCACACGCACACTTACACGCACACTCAGACTCACACTCAGACTCACACTCAGACTCACACTCACACTCACTCACACTCAGACTCAGACTCAGACTCAGACTCAGACTCACACTCAGACTCACACTCAGACTCACACTCACACTCAGAATCACACTCAGACTCACACTCAGACTCACACGCACACTTACACGCACACTCACACTCAGACTCACACTCAGACTCACACTCAGACTCACACTCAGACTCACACTCAGACTCACACTCAGACTCACACGCACACTCAGACTCACACTCAGACTCAGACTCACACTCACACTCAGACTCAGACTCACACTCAGACTCACACTCAGACTCACACTCACACTCAGACTCACACTCAGACTCACTTTCAGACTCACTTTCAGACTCACACTCACACGCACACTCACACTCAGACTCACACGCACACTTACACGCACACTCAGACTCACACTCAGACTCACACGCACACTCACACTCAGACTCAGACTCACACGCACACTTACACTCACACTCAGACTCACACTCAGACTCACACTCAGACTCACACTCAGACTCACACTCAGACTCACACTCAGACTCAGACTCACACTCACACTCAGACTCACACTCAGACTCAGACTCACACTCAGACTCACACTCAGACTCAGACTCACACTCACAATCACACTCACAATCACACTCACAATCACACTCAGACTCACACTCACTCACACTCAGACTCAGACTCAGACTCACACTCAGACTCACACTCAGACTCACACTCACAATCACACTCACAATCACACTCAGACTCACACGCACACTTACACGCACACTCAGACTCACACTCAGACTCACACTCAGACTCACACTCAGACTCACACTCAGACTCACACGCACACTCACACGCACACGCACACTCAGACTCACACTCACACGCACACTCACACGCACACTCACACGCACACTCACACGCACACTCACACGCACACGCACACTCACACTCAGACTCACACGCACACTCAGACTCACACTCACACTCAGAATCACACTCAGACTCACACTCAGACTCACACGCACACTTACACGCACACTCACACGCACACTCACACTCAGACTCACACTCAGACTCACACTCAGACTCACACTCAGACTCACACTCAGACTCACACTCAGACTCACACTCAGACTCACACTCAGACTCACACTCAGACTCACACTCAGACTCACACGCACACTCAGACTCACACTCACATGCACACTCACATGCACACTCAGACTCACACTCAGACTCACACTCAGACTCACACGCACACTCACACTCACACTCACACGCACACTCACACGCACACTCACACGCACACTCACACTCACACTCAGACTCACACTCAGACTCACACTCAGACTCACACTCACACTCAGACTCACACTCACTCAGACTCAGACTCAGACTCAGACTCAGACTCAGACTCAGACTCAGACTCAGACTCAGACTCAGACTCACACTCACGCACACTCAGACTCACACTCAGACTCACACTCACTCACACTCAGACTCACACTCAGACTCACACTCAGACTCAGACTCAGACTCAGACTCACACTCACGCACACTCAGACTCACACTCAGACTCACACGCACACGCACATTCACACGCACACGCACACTCACACGCACACTCACACTCACACGCACACTCACACGCACACTCAGACACACTCAGACTCACACTCAGACTCAGACTCACACGCACACTCACACGCACACTCACACGCACACTCACACTCACACGCACACTCAGACTCAGACTCACAGGCACACTCAGACTCAGACTCACACGCACACTCATACTCACACTCAGACTTACACTCAGACTCACACGCACACTCACACTCACACGCACACTCACACTCACACGCACACTCACACGCACACTCACACGATGGAGCACGATGGGGAGTGCGCAGCATGGGGGATGGAGCACGATGGGGAATGCGCAGCATCGGGGATGGAGCACGATGGGGAATGCACAGCATGGGGGATGGAGCACGATGGGGAATGCGCAGCATGGAGGATGGAGCACAATGGGGAGTGGGGATGGAGCACGATGGGGGGTGCGCAGCATGGGGGATGGAGCACGATGGGGGGTGCGCAGCATGGGGGATGGAGCACGATGGGGGGTGGACCACGATGGGGGTGCACACCTTCCCCCAAAACACACACACACACTGCCACACACGCATTGCACAACACACCACACACACACTGGGAACCACAAACACCGCCCTACACAGTCACCCACACACACAGACAATGCCGCAGACACACAACACCCAACACACAAACACCGCGGCACACACAAATATATGCACATACCGCACAACACACACATTGCACAAAACATACCTCCCCCCAAAACACACACACACATACACAAACCGCGCAACACACATACACACAACGATACAGACACACAGCGCTCCACAAATAACGACACACAACACAACACACAAACAACACCGCTCTCACCCCCCGCTACACCCAGACAACACCCAGAACATGTACAGCCCCTACACAAACACTTGGTAACTACACACAACAACATCTATATATATAACAAAAATCATACATTAACTACACAATTCTAGAATACCCGATGCGTAGAATCGGGCCACCTTCTAGTATATATATATACACATACATACATACATACATATATATACATACACATATATATACTAGCTGTACTACCCGGCTTCGCCCGGGTTAATAACTTAACAAAAAAGAGAATTTTGTTACTTACCGTAAATTCTTTTTCTTATAGTTCCGTATTGGGAGACCCAGACCATGGGTGTTTAGCTTCTGCCTCCGGAGGACACACAAAGTACAACACTTAAAAGTGTAGCTCTTCCCTCTGAGCTTATACACCCCCTGGTAGCCAGTCCTAGCCAGTTTAGTGCAAAAGCTGAAGGAGAATAGCCACCCACAAGTAGAACCGAGTAAGAACCGGAACAACCGGAGACTCTGTCCATGACAGCAGCCGGTGATAAACACACGGAACAAGAAAATTGCCAACAGGCAACAGGGAGGGAGCTGGGTCTCCCAATATGGAACTATAAGAAAAAGAATTTACGGTAAGTAACAAAATTCTCTTTTTCTTTATCGTTCCTTTGGGAGACCCAGACCATGGGACGTTCCAAAGCTGTCCCTGGGTGGGAATAAACAGAAAAAACTAAGAAGTAGGCGGAGCCTAACTTCACAAGTGGGCGACAGCCGCCTGAAGGATGCGTCTGCCCAAGCTCGCATCTGCCGAAGCATGAGCATGCACTTGGTAGTGCTTCGAAAAGGTATGCAGGCTAGTCCAAGTGGCAGCCTGACAGACTTGTTGAGCCGTAGCCTGGTGCCTGAAAGCCCAAGAGGCACCAACAGCTCTGGTCGAGTGTGCTTTGATCCCCGGCAGGGGAGGCACCTGAGTACTCTGGTAGGCGTCCGAAATGGTCGATCTAATCCAACGGGCCAAGGTCGGCTTAGAAGCAGAGAGACCCTTGCGCCGCCCTGTGGTTAGCACAAAAAGAGAGGTGCACCGCCTAAGCGCAGCGGTGCGAAACACATAGATCCGGAGAGCACGCACCAGATCCAGAGTATGCAGCGCTTTCTCAAAGCGATGAACAGGGGCCGGACAGAAGGAAGGCAAGGAAATATCCTGGTTAAGGTGGAAGGGAGAGACCACCTTAGGAAGAAAGTCCGGGGTCGGACGGAGAACTACCTTGTCTTGGTGAAAAACCAAAAAAGGTGACTCCGAGGAGAGCGCAGCCAAATCAGAGACTCTCCTGAGAGAAGTTATGGCAACTAGAAAGGCCACCTTTTGAGAAAGACGATACAAAGAAACCTCCCTAAGGGGCTCGAAAGGGGGTTTCTGCAATACCGTGAGGACCAAGTTAAGGTCCCAGGGATCCAAGGGCCGCCGATAAGGCGGAATGATGTGAGACGCACCTTGCATGAAGGTGCGGACCTGAGCCAGCCGGGCGAGACGCCGCTGGAACAGCACTGATAGAGCTGAGACTTGTCCCTTGAGAGAGTTGAGGGACAGTCCTAGCTGCAGACCGGACTGTAAAAAAGACAGAAGGGTCGGCAACGAGAATGGCCAAGGAGAATGGCCGGAAGAGCGACACCAGGACAGGAAATTTTTCCAAGTCCTGTGATAGATCTTGACGGAGGAAGAATTACGGGCCTGAGTCATAGTGGAGATGACTTCAGGAGGAATACCAGAAGCCGTCAAAATCCAGGACTCAAGAGCCACGCCGTCAATTTGAGTGCCGCAGAATTCAGGCGGAAAAACGGACCTTGCGAGAGCAGGTCTGGACGGTCCGGAAGATGCCACGGCATCTCCACGGACAGTTGGAGCAGGTCCGGATACCAAGCTCGCCTGGGCCAGTCCAGTGCAATGAGGATGACTCGATGGCCCTCCATTCTGATCTTGCGCAGGACTCTGGGCAAGAGAGCTAGAGGGGGAAACACGTAGGACAGACGAAACTGGGACCAGTCTTGAACCAGAGCGTCCGCGGCGAAGGCCTGAGGATCGTGGGAGCGAGCCACGTAAACCGGAACCTTGTTGTTGTGACGGGATGCCATTAGGTCCACGTCCGGAGTGCCCCACTTGCGGCAGATTCACTGAAACACTGCCGGGTGCAGGGACCACTCGCCACCGTCCACGGATTGACGGCTGAGATAATCTGCCTCCCAGTTTTCTACGCCAGGGATGTGGACTGCGGATATGGTGGACTTGGAGTCCTCCGCCCATTGAAGAATGCGTTAGACCTCCAACATTGCCAGGCGGCTGCGTGTCCCGCCTTGGTGATTGATGTAGGCAACCGCTGTCGCGTTGTCTGACTGGACTCGAATGTGCCTGCCCGCCAACAGGTGGTGAAAGGCTAGGAGAGCTAGAAGCACAGCTCTGGTTTCCAGCACATTGATTGAAAGGGCTGACTCGGACGGAGTCCAAGTGCCCTGTGCTCTGTGGTGGAGATGTACCGCTCCCCAGCCGGATAGGCTGGCATTCGTGGTGAGAATCACCCAGGACGGAGTCAGGAAGGAGCGCCCTTGGGATAGGGAGAGGGGTCGAAGCCACCACTGAAGAGAGCTCCTGGTCCGAGGCGACAGAGCCACTAACCTCTGTAAGGAGGAAGGCCGCTTGTCCCAACAGCGGAGAATGTCCAGCTGCAGAGGACGCAGATGGAACTGGGCAAAGGGAACCACCTCCATGGACGCCACCATTTGACCCAGCACCTGCATCAGACGCCTGAGGGTATAACGGCGGGGCCTCAGCAGAGAGCGCACCGCTAGTTGGAGTGACTGCTGTTTGATTAAGGGCAACTTCACAAGTGCCGGCAAAGTCTCGAACTGCATCCCTAGGTACGTGAGACTCTGGGTCGGAGTCAGAGTGGATTTGGGAAGATTGACAATCCACCCGAATTGGGCTAGGGTGGCGAGAGTGAGCGAAACACTCCGCTGACAGTCTGCGCTGGATGTACCCTTGACCAGAAGGTCGTCCAGATAAGGAAGCACTGCTAACCCCTGGAGGTGCAGGACCGCAATCACTGCCGCCATGACCTTGGTGAATACCTGAGGGGCCGTGGTTAACCCGAAGGGGAAAGCCACGAATTGGAAATGATCCTCTCCTATCGCAAAACGTAACCAACGCTGATGTGACACTGCGATTGGCACATGCAGATAGGCGTCTCTGATGTCGATGGACGCCAGGAAATCCCCTTGGGTCATAGAGGCAATGACTGATCGCAGAGACTCCATGCGAAAATGCCGCACCCGGACATGCTTGTTGAGAAGCTTGAGATCCAGGATGGGCCGGAAGGTACCGTCCTTTTTGGAACTAGGAAGAGATTTGAGTAAAAACCTCTGAACCGTTCCTGAGCGGGAACTGGGACAATCACTCAGTTTGCCTGCAAGGACGCCATGGCCTGCGAGAAGGCGGCGGCCTTGGAGCAGTGGGGAGTTGAGAGAAAAAATCTGTTTGGAGGGCTGGAAGAGAATTCTATCATGTAGCCGTGAGATATGATGTCTCTCACCCACTGATCGGAGACTTGCTTTAACCAAGCGTCGCCAAAGTGGGAGAGCCTGCCACCGACTAAGGACGTGGCTGGAGCGGGCCGAGAGTCATGAGGAAGCTGCCTTAGTGGCAGAACCTCCTGCGGTCTTCTGCGGACGCACTTTTGGGCGCCAGTTGGATTTCTGATCCTTGGCTGAGTTAGCGGACGAGGCGGAAGGCTTAGAGGATGACCAGTTGGAGGAACGAAAGGAACGAAACCTCGATTGATTCCTACCCTGGGCGGGTTTCCTGGTCTTGGTTTGTGGCATGGAAGTACTCTTCCCGCCAGTAGCTTCTTTAATGATTTCATCCAGCTGTTCACCAAACAGCCGTGAACCAGCAAAAGGGAGCCCAGCAAGAAACTTCTTGGAAGAAGCATCTGCCTTCCACTCTCGAAGCCACAAAATCCTGCGGATAACAAGAGAATTGGCTGAAGCCACCGCAGTGCGGTGAGCAGCCTCTAGCATGACAGACATGGCATAAGATGAAAAAGCTGAAGCCTGAGCAGTTAAGGTAACCATCTCAGGCATAGATTCCTTGGTGAGGGAATGCATCTCCTCTAGAGAAGCAGAGATGGCTTTGAGAGCCCACACTGCTGCAAAAGTCGGGGAAAACGCGGCCCCCGCAGCTTCATACACAGATTTGGCCAGAAGGTCAATCTGACGGTCAGTGGAATCCTTAAGTGAGGTGCCGTCAGCCACCGACACAACGGTCCGGGCTGAGAACCTAGACACCGGGGGGTCTACCTTTGGCGAGTGAGATCACTCCTTGACCACCTCAGGTGGAAATAGAAACCGGTCATCAGAACCACGCTTTGGACAGCGTTTGTCAGGGCAGGCCCTGGGTTTGGTCACAGCGGTCTGAAAACTGGAGTGGTTAAAGAACACACTCTTTACTCTCTTAGGCGAGGTAAACTGATGTTTTTCTGCCAGAGAGGGTTGCTCCTCTGACACTGGCGGATTGAGATCCAGAACAGAATTAATAGAAGCAATCAAATCACTAAGATCTGAGTCACCCTCAGAGAAATCGATGGGATACATGGCCTCCGAGCCCCCAGTGAGGGCATCCTCCTCATCTTGAGAGTCAGCTCTTGAGACAGAGCCGTGGGATGGGGAGGGGGAGGAAACCCTGCGCCTTCTCTTAGAAGGACGGGGTCTGGGATCAGATGATGAATCCTCCGTGAGCTCCGATGGACGGAGGTCAGAGGATAGGAGTCCTCTGTCAAGAGTATTAGAGGCACCCTGTGAGGGGGGCTGATGCATATTCATCAAAGTCCTGGACAAAAGCCCCATGGACTCAGCAAATGACTGGGATATGGACCTAGAAAAGGACTCTACCCAGGCCGGGGGTACAATCACAGGTGCAGCAGCAGCCTGAGAGACCACTGGGGGTGAGACTCCAGGCTGTGGCACCGCCAAGTTAGAGCAGACATCACAATGTGGATAGGTGCTCGGCTCAGGCAGCAGGAGCTTACATGCAGTGCATGCAGAATAAAGCTTTGGAGCCTTGCTCCTTGTGTGAGACATGCTGCTGGAGTGGGGGCTTTGCAGAGAATGAACCCCAGGGAGAATATACAGAGGTCCACAACCGGAGACCGGCTGTGGCTTACCAGACCGCTGAGCGCGGTGTTGTGTGCCCTCCAGATCCCGAAGCCCGGTCCCCCAGTCGCAGCACCTCAGCAGAGATGCAGAATGCAGGATGTCCCAGAGCAGAGTGAACTCTGCCTGAGAAATGACTAGGCGGCGTTCCTATAAAAGAGCGGGAACTGGAGGGCTATAGAGACCTGCAGGGAAGGAGGGACGCCCCAGCAGTGGGGAGTGTCCCTCCCCTGTGTAGAACGGCCGCCGGGAGGAGCCGAACCTGTCCCTCTGCATGAGTGACATGCGAGGGCAGGAAAATGAAACTAGGCCTCCGGCGAAGCCGGGGCCTAAATTTAAGCGGCGAGGCCGACAAGCAGGCACCATCGGCGCGGTTCTCAGGCAAAAGGTAGAGAACCCGCCGGAAAAGTTAAAACAATCACATACAGCATACTCTCCCCTTACAATAAAGAACCGGGACCCCCAACATAAACGTCTCAGGTACTTAGCTGCTGAGAAGCAGGGCCATGTCCCTGGGGATGAGTGCTCCGGTCCAGCAGAATCCTCAAGGGGCTGTGGATGGAGACCGGACTCCTGCCAGGCATGGAGACCGTGTTAGCTCCCACTTCAAGCCAGAGCCCAGAAGGGATGGTGAAGGAGCGCGGCATGTAAGGCTGCAGCCTTGTAAATCGACCTTAACAACACCGCCGACACAGTGGGGCGAGAAGAGACATGCCGGGAGTCCAGACATGGACCCGCTTTTCTTCAAACTCTTTCCGAAAGTCAAACAAATCAGATGAGAATGTATGTGTGGATGTATGCCTCCTGACACAAAGCAATAAACTGGCTAGGACTGGCTACCAGGGGGTGTATAAGCTCAGAGGGAGGAGCTACACTTTGAAGTGTAGTACTTTGTGTGTCCTCCGGAGGCAGAAGCTAAACACCCATGGTCTGGGTCTCCCAAAGGAACGATAAAGAAATAGAATGTATTAACAAAAATGTATTCTGCACACAAAAACCACAAAACAAATAGATATAAATGTAATTATTAAAAGGCAAAAACTAAGCTAATAGAAGCATTTCACAACATATATTTCAACACCACAGATATTCCACACAGATTTAACTAAATTGGCCAAGTAATGTGCTCAGTCTGTCTCTTTCCCCGTCTGTCTGTCTGTCTCTTTCCCCGTCTGTCTGTCTGTCTCTTTCCCCGTCTTTCTGTCTGTCTCTTTCCCCGTCTGTCTGTCTGTCTCTCTGTCTGTCTGTCTGTCTGTCTCTCTGTCTGTCTGTCTGTCTCTCTGTCTGTCTCTCTGTCTCTCTGTCTCTCTGTCTGTCTCTCTGTCTGTCTGTCTCTCTGTCTGTCTCTCTGTCTCTATCCATCTCCCCACCGACATCTATTACCTCACATATAAGCTTCTTATACTATGAATGTATTTTGTTCCTATAGCAACCAATCACAGCTCCTACTAATAACCTGTAGTTCCAAGCTCCATTTACTTTAATGGAGGCATGTTTTTGGAGAGTAACTGTAAAGCGCGGGGTTAAATTTTCCTGTCAAAACATAGTCTATGATGTTCCCTGGGTCACATGAAGTGTCTGTGCAAAATTTCGTGATTGTAAATGTGACGGTGCGGATACACTTTTTGTTTCACTTCTTCTTCATTATTTAGATAGGGGCAAAATTGATTGGTAAATTGGAACACGCGGGGCTAAAATTTCAGCTCACAACATAGGCTATGACGCTCTCGGGGTCCAGACGTGTGAGTGTGCAAAATTTTGTGGCTGTAGCTGCGACGGTGCAGATGCCAATCCCGGACATACACACACACACACACACACACATATATACATACACACATTCAGCTTTATATATTAGAGGCTTCGCCCGGGTTAATAACTGCTGTTAACAAAATAGAATGTATTAACATTCCCGGGATGCAATGTATAAATAGAATATATTAACACCCGGGATAGTAGCTGTCTCTGTTTCTCTCCCATTCTCTGTCTGCCTCCCCCTCTGTATATATCTTTCTGTCTCTCTCTCTATCTTTGTCTGTCTCTTTCCCTGTCTCTCTATCTTTGTCTGTCTGTCTCTGACTGTTTCTGTCTCTTTCTCAGTCTGTCTCAATCTCTTTCCTTGTCTATCTCTGTCACTTTCCCTGTCTCTTTCCCTGTCTGTCTCTTTCCCTCTCTTTCTCTGTCTGTATCTTTCCTTCTCTTTCCCTGTCTGTCTCTTTGTCTGTGTCTGTCTCTTTACCTGTCTGTGTCTGTCTCTTAACCTGTCTCTCTCTTTCCCTGTCTGTTTCTTTCCCTGTCAGTCTGTCTCTTTGTCTGTGTCTGTCTCTTTGTGTCTGTCTCTTACCCTGTCTATGTCTGTTTCTTAGCCTGTCTGTGTCTGCCTCTTTCCCTGGCTGCATTGTGACACACCAACATTCCATATAAGGGCGTGGCTGCACATTCTTCTAAAGTTCTAGCTGCACTGTGGCTCCCAGCTCCATTCGCTTTAATGGAGGCAGGTTTTTTGGCGAATAACTAAAGCGTGGGGTTAAAATTTCCCCTCGAAACATAGCCTATGATGCTCTCGGGGTCCAGACGTGTGAGTGTGCAAAATTTTGTGGCTGTAGCTGCGACGGTGCAGATGCCAATCCCGGACATACACACACACACACACACACACACACACACACACATTCAGCTTTATATATTAGATTAACAAAAATGTATTCTGCACAGAAAAACCACAAAACAAATAAGATAGAAATGTAATTATTAAATTGTTGCCTATATTAACCAATCAGAGCTCAGATTAATTAACTGTAGCAAAATAGAAGCTAAGCTGTGATTGGTTGTTATTGGCAGCCTGATAAATCTCCAGGCAACAGAAAGCCCTCCCCCGACAGTATATATTAGCTCACACATACACATATAGACAGGTCATGTGACTGACAGCTGCCATATTTCCTATGTGGTACATTTGTTGTTCTTGTAGTTTGGCTGCTTATTAATCAGATTTTTATTTTTGAAGGATAATACCAGACGTGTGTGTGTTTAGGGCGATTATGTGGAGAGGTTGGTGTGTGTGTGGTGAGATGTGTGCTGAGGGTGGTATATGTGTTCAAGCACGTGGTAGTGTGTGGCGCATTTTGTGTGTGTGTTCATATCCCCGAGTATGGTGAGTATCCCATGTCGGGGCCCCACCTTAGCAACTGTACGGTATATACTCTTTGGCGCCATCGCTCTCATTCTTTAAGTCCCCCTTGTTCACATCTGGCAGCTGTCAATTTGCACCCAACACTTTTCGTTTCACTTTTTCCCCATTATGTAGATAGGGGCAAAATTGATTGGTAAATTGGAACGCGCGGGGTTAAAATTTCGCCTCACAACATAGCACCCAGCGCTGCCCGGGATAGTAACTGTCTCTCTGTTTCTCTCCCCTTCTCTGTCTCTCTTTGTCTGTCTATTTCCCTGTCTGTCTCTGTCTCTTTCTCCGTCTGTCTCAATCTCTTTCCCTGTCTGTCTATCTATCTCTGTCACTTTCCCTGTCTGTCTCTTTCCCTCTCTTTCCCTGTCTCTTTCCCTGTCAGTCTGTTTCTTTGTCTTTGTCTGTCTCTTTGTGTCTGTTTCTTACCCTGTCTGTGTCTGTCTCTTTCCCTGGCTGCTTTGTGACACGCCAACATTCCATATAAGGGCGTGGCTGCGCATTCTTCTGAAGTTCTGGTTGCACAGTGGCTCCCAGCTCAATTCGCTTTAATGGAGGCAGGTTTTTTGGTGAATAAATATATATATATATTTAAATAAATAATCACACATACATACATATATTCTTTCATACATACCTATGTCACCTATATCTATCACTGTGTACATTTTATTTATCTCAGTGGTTAGCATTGCAGTCTTGCAGCACTGGAGTCCTGGGATTAAATCCTACCAAGGACAACATCTGCAAGGAATTTGTATGTTCTACCTGACTTTGTGTGGGTTTCCTCCCACGCTCCCAAGACATACTGATAGGGAATTTAGATTGAGCCTCAATGGACAGTGATGATCACATCTGTAAAGCGCTGTGAAATTAATAGCGCTTTATAAGTTAGTAAAATAAAGAAAAAAAATATTTTTTTCCAATGGTTTCCATGTTCTTTTATCCTTCACCAGAATCTCATTTGTTGACCTTGTCGTGTGCAGCTCCTACACAGCACACTTTATAAATATATTTCTATGTGCTGGTTTTTCACATTGAAGGTAAGCTGAAAGTGTTAAGGCCCCGTTACACGCAACAACATCACTGAGATGTCGTTGGGGGTCACGGAATTCGTGACGCACATCCATTCTCGTTAGCGATGTTGTTGCGTGTGACACGTACGAACGACCGCTAACGATCACAAATACTCACCTAATCGTTGATGGTTGACACGTCGTTCAAATCCCAAATATCGATGATGGTGCTGGACGGAAGTTGTTCGTCGTTCCTGAGGCAGCACACATCGCTACGTGTGACACCCCAGGAACGACAAACAACATCGTACCTGTGTCCTCCGGCAACAAGGTAGGCGTCACATTCCTGCGGCTGCACTCCACCCCTCCACTTCAATTGGACGGCTGCCGTGTGACGTCGCTGTGACGCCACACAAACCGCCCCCTTAGAAAACAGGCAGTTCCCCGGCCACAGCGACATTGTTAGGCAGGTAAGTATGTATGACGGGGACTAGAGATATTGTGCGCCATGAGCAGCGATTTGCCCGTGACGCACAAACGACGGTGGCGGGTGCTTTCAGGAGCGACATCGCCAGAGATGTCGCTGCATGTAAAGCCCTCTTTATAATCAGAGCCAAGAAAATCATTAAACACAAAAGGACAAAATCTGCTTGGCATTCTCTCCATATTTGTATGGGCGTCCTCAGGTTACTTTAATTGCATCCCACACTCCAAATGTAAAGGTCGGGAAAACTACAAGATTTAAGAAAAAGTACCTTTTAGAAGTCGTAGTTTAAACATTGCAGGTTACTGGCATTAGGAAGGGGTGCGGCCACTGCACTAAAAACATGGCACCCGGGTCACATGGGTGTGAAGTGCAGCTACAGTCACCGCTCAGTTCAAAGAGGGCAGCACTTCTCAGAACGAGGCTCAATAGGATTCAAGGGTCGCCATGGAACATTACACCACTGGATTATGTCATAACTTTGAGGATTTTTTTTTAATTAATAAATTGGTGAACAAGGGAGTATGGAGAGTCTTTATTCACCATTATGTCAAAACTTAGAGGATTTAAAAAAATAAATAAATAAAAAAAAATAATAATTGCAGCGATACCAAGTTTATATCGGGGTTTTTATGTTTGGCTACTATCACTCACTAAAACAACACATTAAAACAAGTTTTTGCATTAACATATTTTGAAATCTACCATTTTTTGTTTTTCGATTGATAGACTCATGTGAAGGCTTGTTTTTCTTTTTGAGGGATGAGGTGCCATTTTTATTTATACCATTTTCAGGCACATAAAAAAATGGGGGTTTTTTTTACCAGTTTTTGGGAGGCAGACTGAACAAAAAAATACCAAATCAGAAATGGTTTTGTTTTTGTTTTTTTTTGTTTTTTTAAGGTCGTCCACCATTTGGTAAAAGTGATAACACGGCTTTATTCCTCGGGTCAGTACGATGACAGGGATAGTACAGTTATATGGGGTTTTATTTTGTGTTTCACCTCTTTCACACAAAAAACAATTTTCTACAAAAAAAAAAAAAAATGATTTTGCATCACTATATTCTGATAGTTTTAGCTTTTTCTTTTCTGCTAATGGAGCTGTATGGCAACACTTTTTGCGGGACAAAATAACCTTTTCAGGCATACTATATCTATTTATATTTAACTTTTTGATTGTATTTCATTGCACTTTTTTCCAGCGGTTTGATGAAAAAGCCTAATTTTTGCCAGGTTTTTCAGTGATCACTGAAAGGGTTAACTAGTGAGACAAATTTATAAATCGGATCATTCCAGACACCAAATGTGTACTTTTTTGTATATTTTTACATAAATATACCTGTCTATTGGTAAAAATATTTGTTTTTTTTGTTTAAAAAAAAAAAACAAAAAAAAAAAAACACTTTACTGCGTTCCTCTTTGGGACATTAATCTTTATCAGTCTGATAGCTGGTGAAATGCATTGCCATGCACATGTGATCAGATCAGCAGACATGTGCGGGGAATACCGCGGGCTTGCCACCAGAGACCGCAGTAACCAGAGGTACCAGTCCGTCCTTGGTCGTAAAGAGGTTAAAATTCGGCACCATCCTTGCCATGGGCGGCGCTTGCACAGATCGATCTGGTCGTAGCCTTCAGTAAAATGACAACGCACGGACAATGCCTCCATTTTACTGAAGCCCGCAACCAGATCAATCTGCAGAAGCGCTGCACATGGCTGAGAACAGCACGGCACAGAATTTTAAACAGCATGAAGATACTTACACTCGAGGCAGCTGAGGGGCCATGGCAGAGCTGAAGATCCTACCCACAATCCTGTCCCAATGCAGAAACAGTTCACTGCACCAAAACTTCTAATGGTGATTAAAGTATAACCAGGCTGCAGATTTCTACATCGAAGGTCCCTATTAAATCAGCAGTACAGGGCCTTTATGTCCATACCTTTAGTTTATTGTATCTGATCCTGATGACATGTTCTCTTTAAATTATTTTGTAAAGAAACCATGAGGTATGCTAATGACTACGAATGGTATACATACATAGAGACCATAATGAATACCCACATAAGTAATAACCATATATTATTTCATAATAAGTCCCATATCCAATGGGATACTATATAATATGTTATTTAATGTGGGTTATCTGAACCATCAGGAACAATCGCAGTATCAAGGGAGAAAAAACAAGGAAAAAGCGATCAAGCAGTCCATTAATTGTGCAAAAATATTTTATTGATCAAGTGAATGTAAAAACACCATAAAACATCATAAGCATCCGGACACATCTTTGACCATAATAGATCAAACTTGTGGCATATATAGGAAGGAAAACCTGCCAAATACAGCAGATGGATATGGATGTGCATTAACTAGGATTGGTAGTTAACCATTAGATCGACCAGACTACTCATACTAACAATTATAGCAAGGGTACCTAAATCCAGCTTAAACCATAAGCATGACCAAGATAGTAGGTCGCCGTACAGAGGCAGGATATCAATTACCTGATTAATCTTTGCAGATAAAAAAGACGCAAAAATGTGTCCGGATGCACAGGACGCCCTACACGTGTTTCGGCACACGCCTTCGTCTGCATTAACCCTATATTGGTTGCCCTGCTCGTGCAATAATTATTATAGACCGCTTTTGTTTGCCTAAAGATAGTATCATGCCATAACCTCCTCTTTTTTGGCTGGCTGTCCAATTTAATGGTGACTGCATATAATAAATAATTTAATCTATATGTATGACCCTATTTGGTCTTGCAGCCCAATTTTGATTGGACAGTTCTTTGGTTTCTTTGGCGGTGCAGTTCTGGGTGCATATTGCTAATCCCTGCCTAACCGTCCCTGTATACACTAGCAAAGATAAAGAGATCTTTAGAAAAAGTATTTCTAAAGATCTTTTATCGTATACTAATGAGTGCAGGGACTAGTCCCCTGGGCGTTAGTTCCCCGGTTAATCGCCCCTATTAGCATGTTAGTACGCCCCTGTGTGCGAGCTATCATGCTAATTAATACGCAGCGTTTGAGCATGATCTCACTCACCTCTCCGCTGCCGTCGCGTCCAACGCTGGATTTCGGCTCAGTGCGCATGACCCCAGAGTTTGGGTCATGCGCACTACTTCAGTTTAAAGCCTGGACGCGTACACCCGGCTTCATAGTGCCCATGACCGAAACTCCAAGGTCATGCACACTGAGCCAAAATCCAGCGTCGGGTGGCGATGGCAACGGAGAGGTGAGAGATCATGCTCTGACGCTGCACAGTCATTAGCATGTTAGCACACCCACGGGGACGTACTAACACGTTAAGGGGGCCGACTACCCAGGGGAACTAATGCCCAGGGGACTAGTCCCCACACTCATTAGCATACGATAAAAGATCTTTAGAAATAGTTTATCTAAAGATCTCTTCATCTATGCTAGTGTATACAGGGACGGTTAGGCAGGGATTAGTAATATGAACTTAGAACTGCTCATGGTTCTGGGTGCATATTATACCTGAAAGGTTCCCTTTAAAGTGAATCTGTCACTAGGTTTTTCCACCTAATCTGAGAGCAGCGTAATGTAGGGGCATAGATCCAGATTCTAAGCCCCTACGTGATGTGTCACTTACTGGGCTGCTGCTTCGTGTACTGTAGTTTTGAATTGATAAAATCACTATTTAATGAGCAGTAGATTATCAGAAGACTACTTGGCGTGCTGCCCAGGAGATATGGTATGATCAGACCATGTCCCTGTATGATCAGAAGCAGCCATTACACAGTACATTGCAGGGACACACATATAAGATCTCAGCACAGGAACATTTTTATTTAATCATATCCACTTGTGGAACTGATGTCAATTCCAAGATCCATTGATTAAAATGTACACTGTTTATGGGAAGTCCCCTTTAACGAATCAGGAGCCTCTGACTCCAACACTCCCTGATCACAAATGGCATGAACAATCCTGATTTTCATGAATCGGGACCATAGTATTATCAAACAATGTGACTTTTTAGTTATGTTACAGATAAGAATCGCAGAGGGACGGCACTATTAGTGAAACTTTTGTATCTATATAAGAAGAGACAAATGCATTAGTATATCTGGTAAGTTATAACCTGTACATAATGTGCACACAGATACCAGATGAGCAGACTACACGCATGATTTTCTATATCAGAAAGAAGAAACCAAGCAATATTTACATAACTGGGAAAACCCAGAGCCATACAGTATGTAAGATATCCATATTCATTAGTAGCACTGTATTTATATACGTCTGCATAAATCACCTTTATTGATCACCTCTTATTTTAAAATATTGCTTATAATGTGCATGTAGAGTTGTGTAAACCTATGTTAGAAGAAAATCAAATGTGGATTGTAGGACTCATATATTCCTCTATGGATCTCAAACACAAAATCCTGGGGTATGATTGGGTAAAATGGTAAGCATGGTGGCTCAGTGGTTAGCAATGTAGTCTTCCAGTGTTGGGGTCCTGGGTTCAAATCCCACCATGGACAACTTCGGGTTCTCCGGTTTTCTCCCACATTCCAAAAACATACTGATATGGAATTTAGATTGTGAGCCCCAATGGGGACAGTATTGCCAGTGTATGTAAAGCGCTGAGAAATTTATAGCCTATATAAATGAATAATTATTATTTTTTATTATTATTATAAAATATCACCTTATACTTTAAATATCCCTTGTGCAGTCACAATAAACAAACATCTATACATTACAAAACCACTGTAAACGCTACCCATTGTAGTAAATAGAAAAAAGGGAGAAATGTCCCCAATGCAGCTTTGAGATACCGGGGGTCCTTTTCTCTGTTACATTAAGATGCTTGTCGAGGAAAACATCTTTTAAACCAATGCATGCATCTGTCAGATGTCATTTACAAGGACAAAACCTGACAACTTTGTGATTCCTCTTTTGTTGTGGCTTGTCATGCACGCTTTGCGTACTTCAAAAGACCAGAAGCAATCAAAAGAGGGAGTGAGTGGAATACAGTATACTTAACCGCTATTGAAAAGGAAAATTATTTCAAGCATTTTTTTTTGTAGTCTTTTATGGGCTTAAATATGAATATATTACAGTTATCTTATAAATTATTCAGACCACAGGGAGAAATTGGGAGAATGTGTGTATGCCAAATCATAAAGGAAAATTGTCAAAAATAGGAGAAAAATATATAAATTTAGTAGTAACGAAGCAAATACAATAAATGTAAAGAAAAATAATTAATACACCTACAACATGTTGCAATTTTATGTCCCTTACCAAAATACAAAGAGTTGTTGTCTTAATTCAGATCATGCTTTCACCATAGCTGTAAAAATAAGCCTAATTCTTAGATATCTGGACGTTCCCCAGTAATAAGGAGTATTGTAGGGTCTGACCCGGAGTCATAAGGTGTTTTGTGGCAGTGTAACCCTGACTACTTTATATTGTCTCTATTA
Organism: Anomaloglossus baeobatrachus; assembly: GCF_048569485.1. Classification (NCBI taxonomy): domain Eukaryota; kingdom Metazoa; phylum Chordata; class Amphibia; order Anura; family Aromobatidae; genus Anomaloglossus; species Anomaloglossus baeobatrachus. The sequence continues at coordinate 412,210,041 of NC_134356.1, forward strand.
GAATACAACACTTCAGCAGTCTGGTATTGCTGGGACACATGCCGTATTCACGAGGAGTCAGATCCAGAGTACAGCAATGTGCAGGAGGCATAGTCACCCTCATATTTATTTTACACCTAATCAAGGAAATTTTCAAGGTGTTTTTCTTGACTTAGGGGTACTTTGCATGCTGCGACATTGCTACTGCGATATCGTCGGGGTCACATCGAAAGTGACGCACATCCGGCGCTAGTAACGACGTCGCAACGTGTAAAGCCTAGATGTGCCGATAAACGATCGCAAAAGCGTCGTAAATCGGTGATCTGTGTAGTGTCGGACATTTTCATAATGTCGCACCAATAGGAGATATGATGTTGCTCCTCGTTCCTGCGGCAGCACACATCGCTGTATATGAAGCCGCAGGAGCGAGGAACATCTCCTACCTGCCTCCAGCGGCTATGCGGAAGGAAGGAGGTGGGTGGGATATCTCATGTGCGACGGGGGGGGGGGGGGGGGGTACTATCGAGCTCGGCATCGCAAGCATCGGCTAGCGATGTAGCAGCTTGCAAAGTACCCCTTAGTCACCTTCTTCCAAAAACCTGTCTACAGCTTGTGTGTGGTATTGCAGCTTTGCTACATTAAAGGGAATGAATGTGTCGAGATTTTTTTTGCATTAATTATCTAGATAATTATTTTTAGTGCAAACTTACATGTACTGTTTTAACATGTACCGTATTTTTAAGACGCACCAGATAATAAGAAGCACCCCAAATTTATACGAAAAAAAGGTAAAAAAAAAAAAATATGGGGTCTGTTTTATAGTCTATCTTACTGCTGTGTTGGGGCTGCAGGCGCTGCTCTGTGCGGCTCTGTTCTGAGCTAGCACTGCTCTGCTCTGTGCGGCTCTGTTCTGTGCTAGCGCTGCTCTGCTCTGTGTGGCTCAGATCTGCGTTGGCCCGTGACTCACTGTCCGCCATACAGAGCAGCGCTGCCGGCCGCTGTACAGAGCAGCCACCGCCCGCCGTACAGAGCCACACAAAGCAGCACAGCATTGCCCCTGCCTCCTGTGATCCCCTCTGCACCACCCCCAGTATGCTACATTCGGATTTTAAGACGCACCCCTCATTTTCCTTCCAAATTTTTGGGAGGAAAAGAGTGTCTTATAATCCGAAAAATATGGTACTTTATTATTATTTATTCGGCAGCCGCTGGGGGCTGCTATTTTTATTTGCTGTTGTGTATCTAAGCAGGACACTTATACGCAAATAAAACCCCTGGGCAACGGAAACCACGGTCGGTGTTCGACCACATGTCCTACACTGTGGCTGCCTCCAGCTGTAAGCTGGGGACACCCCCTAAGATATCCAGTTCTCAGCTGTGGGAGCAGTTGGGCGCCATTTTATTGTAGCCCAGAGTAGTGCTCTATACTAGAATTTCCCAGTCACTGCTCACAGTGTTCTGCAGTGAGTGGTGACAGTCAGGAGAGCAACAGGAACAGGGTGGAGACAGCACATACAGGATGGGCAGTGACTGTGACAGGAGCTGCGGGGTGGTAGCAGTGAGTACAGGTCAGGCAGCCTGGCATTGAAGAGGTTACCTCCGCAGGGCAGCTCTCCTGTACTCTGCTCCTACTCCACAAACTGCTGGAAGATGAAAGCGGAAACATTTTTAGTCCCTCTGTAGCAAGACCAGTGGGGGAAATTAGACCGTGTCATTACATGTCTCACAAAGCGGAATTACTGCTCTAAACTATTGTGGTAGCTGAAGATAGGCGAGTCAGCAAAATCGTATAAACTTGATTTTTTAAAACTTAAAATCACAATTTTTTAAATTTTTATCTCATAAATAAATAGTACACAAGAAAATGAGCAACTTTGCACTATAATATATCTTATCAGACAAATCTGCTTCTTTCTCTGCCAGAATTGGTCATTATGAAAATTCTCCATTCTGGGGTAAAATCTGTATTCAGTGAAGACTTTCCCATCACTGAGAGAGGAGATGGCGGCTGTTACTGATGAGATCTATGCAGCTAGAGGAAAAGAGTTGGAGTCTGCTTCTAGCTCCTCCTTCCTCCCATCATCATAGAATCTCATCACTCACAACTGCCATCTTTGCCATCTCCTATCTCATTTCCACAAAGGAGAAATGCGTTGTTGCCTGCTTAAATTTGATCAATGTGATACAGAGGAGGAAATGCATGCCCCCAGAGAACAACTAGGAAGCTCAGTAGCTCAGTGATTAGCATTGTTGCTTTGACATGCTGATAGGGAATCTAGATTGTGAGCCCCAATGGGGATAGTGATGATTATATCTGTAAAGTGCTGTGGAATTATTATTAATATACTTGCATAAAAATAATGTCCTATCCTTTTATAACTACACTATCTAACTGCTATTCTATTTTTTTCTCTACTTGCTTTTTCTGTCACCTCCCTGAAACAAAGAGTCATCAGCGACACTCGTTTCAGGGGGTGGGCTAGTCCCTGTGCACAATGACAGCGTACTTCCTATTGCCGCATCAGATCAGCAGTAACAAGCCGGCAGCAGAGCAGAGTCAGAATACCTGCCATGCAAAGACCAGTGTCACACCCGCAAGTGATATTACTGGTTTCTGAACATGGGGTATTGTGGCACCACTCTATTGTCGGCTTGTGACTGTTGATCTGGGCTGGCAACACAGGGCGTCCTTATGCACATCGCACAGCGCACAGGGACTAGACCAGCCCTTGAAATGAGTGTCACTGATGACGCTTTGTTTCAGCGAGTGGGCAGAAGCTAAGGCAGTGACCACAAAGTTTTGCCCCTTGATGACGCTTTGTTTGAACATCCCAGCATGCATTGGGATTCTTAAAGAGTCACCAAAGAACAAGGGGAAAAAAATAGAATAGCAGTTAGTGTAGATAGAGGAGGGTACGGAATATTTAATATAAGTATATTAGACAATAGTTTATATTATGGCAAATAGGGGTTTAGAAAGAAAATGATTGTCTTTGGACTACCCTTATAAATTATAACCTAAACTTTACCAGCTAATATCTTTGCAGTGGAGATAAAAAAAAAGGATAAAAAGCTACATTCCTGCAGCCCTTATTCCATACTATGGCCAATTTAACATGCTCAAACTGGTGAACAGGGCCGGCGTCAGCACCCGGCAAACCCGGGCAAATGCCGGGGCCCTGGAGAGCCGGGGGGCCCACTCGGCCTCGTCAGTCCTGCTGTCCCTTGGCCGGGGCCCACTCGCCTTTACAGTTCTGCTGCCCCGGGCTGAGTTTCGGGGACCGCAGTCCTCGGCAGCAATCTGCAGCGCCGTCCCTTTAAGGCGCGCAGACATCCTGGTTTGAACTTCATCTGTGGGCGGAGCTACCGCCTGCTCAGTCCCACAAATGAAGGAGGCAAGCTTCTGTCCGGCGCTGTGTGGGCCCCCTCTCCACCGTGACCTAAGCGGGCAAGTGCCCTCCCCGCCTCCCGATTATGGGCCCCGGTGAGCTGCTTCTACCCCCTGGATGTATGCCCTGCCAATCCCCCCCCACCCCTCCCCGGTGGCGCGTGAGCTGGCCCCCGCAGGGCCGCGTGTGCAGGCTCCGCAGGGCCGAGAGTGCGGGCCCCGCAGAGCCACGGGTGTGTGGGTGCGGGCCCCGTAGAGCCGCGGGTGCGGGCCCCGCAGAGCAGCAGAGTTGTGTGTGTTTGTCTGTATGTAGCAGAGTTGTGTGTGTTTGGCTGTCTGTATGTAGCAGAGTTGTGTGTGTTTGGCTGTCTGTATGTAGCAGAGTTGTGTGTGTTTGTCTGTATGCAGCAGAGTTGTGTGTGTTTGTCTGTATGCAGCAGAGTTGTGTGTTTGTATGTAGCAGAGTTGTGTGTTTGTATGTAGCAGAGTTGTGTGTTTGTATGTAGCAGAGTTGTGTGTGTTTGTAAGTGTATATGACTGTATAGATTTGTCTGTTTATATGTATTTTTGTGAGTTTGTCTTTAAATATGTATATGTACGTGTTCGTATCGGTGTCTGTGTGTGGATGGGTCCCACTGGGACTCTTCCGCCCGGGGCCCACAAAAACCTGGAGCCGGGCCTGCTGGTGAAAGGCCCACTTTAAAGACTTGAGCACACAGTGTGACTGTGGGGCTGGTTATCGCACCTTTCTCTTCAGGCTTATGAGTTATGATCCCCTAATCATATTTGTTGTACTTATTAGTGCAGCAGGTTGTTAATTACATAATTGATACATCATTTCAAACTGATAACCCTATTACAAAAAATCTCTCTGCAGATTTTCGGGAGAAGACTCTACAAAGTGCTCTTTGCACCTGCTGCAGTTTCTTGCCAGTTGGAAGCGGCCCAGATATTTAGATTTATACCTGGGAAACAGCCTCATAGAATTCAATCATGTTGATGTTTATCTAATAACATTTTATATTAGGTTATTCACCTTTAACAACTTGTGAAACATTAAATTATGTAAAATGTTAATACAGTTAATTTACGGATCCAACCACTAAGGAGAGCAATAAAAGCTGTAATTTATAATATTAGTGCTGGATTTATGTACAATATTAGAATATGCAGTAAGTCTTTTTTTAACTGCTTTAGTTAAGGAATATGACATAACAGCAGGAATGTTTTTCCTGTTGATAGTATATAAAATAAGCATTACATCCAATAAGTATTATGCAATAAATACGTATCGCACTTGAGACTTTTGGAACCAAGCGCTAAGCATGTAAAATAAGCAGCTTTAGTGAAGAACAAACAAAAATGACCTTTTGTCGCTTGCAATGTCACCCCAAATAATGATTACGGTAGTGCCTTATACCCCCACTACTCAGGCCTCTAGATCCAATACGCAAACACTTACAAAGGTTCTTGCTTTTAGCCGTTCTTCCTCCGTGGCAGCCTTCTCCCGCAGCACCGCTCTTGTAAGCTGTTCAGTAGAGGCAGTTCGTTCCCTCTCCAGAGCTTTTCCCATTTCTTCTTGCACCAATTTGCCATGTTCTAATCTGGGAGGAAAAAAAAAAAGTTAAAATAATAGAAACTCGGGCAACACTTCTGCATTTTTTACCCACTTGTGGTTTTTTTTTGGCTTACATATACGGACATATATATATATATATATGTTCTGATCATACAACAGCTCCTGGGCATGGGAGGACACAAAAGACTATGCTGATATTACAGCAAGGGATCATACCTGATTCTCTTTGTGAGGTAAAACATTTCAGTGCCAGGTGTTAAACAATGTTTTACCTCAAAGAAAGAATCAGTTGCGATCCCGTGCTGTAATGTCTTTATACTCTTGTGCGGCCTCCCTGGTCAGGAGATATAGTATGATCGGACCATGTATTTGTACGGTCAGACACAGCCATTACACAGTACATAGCAGGGAAAGATTTAAAAATGTATTTATATTTTTAAAATCAAATCCAATTTTGGAGCTTATTATTATTATTCCAAACCTATTGATTAACATTAACTTTGGTAGTGGGAAAACTCCTTTAATGGGGCAGTGGTATGCACTGCAGTCTTGCAGCCCTGCGGTCCGGGTTTCAAATCCCACCATGGACACCATCTGCAAGGAGTTTGTATGTTCTCCCTGTGTTTGCGTGGGTTTCCTCTGTGTTCTTCAGTTTCCTCCCTTGTTACAATAAGGCTGGGGCCACACGGGGCACTACTGCAATGCTCGCATGACACTGCTGGCAGCACAGCAGGAGCCGAGTTTCATGCTAGTATCCCTGCGTCTGAGGTCCGACTGTGCGTGCGGACCTCAGCTGAGGGGGCGGGCCGGCTTCGCACTGAGGAGGGGAGGGAGGGATTTCTCTCCCTCTCTCCTCCGTTGCCGGCTATTGTGATTCTCGCCCTGCACTCGCGGTACACCAGTGTACCGCGAGTGCAGTGCGATTTTTCTCTCGCCCCATTCACTTGAATGGGTGCGAGAGAAAAGAGTCTCGCATAACACCCGCAGCATGCTGCAATTGTTTTCTCGGTCCAATTAGGGCTGAGAAAATAATCGCTCATGTGCACTGACACACAGGCTAATAGTGGTCCGAGTGGAATGCGCTGTTTTATCGCACTCCACTCGCACCGATTTTCATGCCGTGTGGCTTAGGCCTAAGTGTTACAATACAGCAGAGCTGCAGCAAATGTGTTTGTCTTACACTGGTAACTCCCCTTTTATTAAAAAATAATCTCTGGAGGCAGATTTCCGTGCAGATCAGTCTCAGTCCACCCCCCGAAACAGCTCATTTACATATAAGAAAAACATGGAATTATCTGGAGTGAGACAACGGATCACATATCAAGGTATCGTTATATTCAGCTTCCTAGGACCTACATGATATTATAGACAACTTGGGGGGGGGGGGGTTGATCTTACTGCTAGATGTCCTTTAAAACCTAAATGTAACCAAGTAAAAGGGGCCTTTACTATAAGAGCTGGTCAGTAACTAGTGACTTTAACCCCACTTTCCGTTTTTTTTTTTTTATTTTGCTCCCCTTCTTCGAGAGCCGTAACTTTTTTATTTTTCCGTCAATCTTGCCATATAAGGGCTTGTTTTTTGCGGGACAAGTTGTGCTTTTAAAAGAAACCATAAGTTTTACCATATAGTCACTGGAAAATGGCAAAAAAAATTCCAAGTGTGGAAAAACTGCAAAAAAAGTGTGATCGCACAATAGTTTTTGTGATATTTTATTCACCATGTTCACTATATGGTAAAACTGATGTATCTATGTGATGCCTGAGGTCGGTGCCAGTTTGTAGACACCAAACATGTATAGGTTTACTTGTATCTAAGGGGTTAAAAAAATTCACAAGCTTGTCCAATAAAAGTGACCTACGTTTTGCGCCATTTTACGAAACCCGTAGCGTTCTCATTTTTTGGGATCTATGGTTCAGTGATGGCTTGTTTTTTGCATCTCGAGCTGATGTTTCTAATGGAATCTTTTTTTGTACAGATGCTACGTTTTGATCGCCTGTTATTGCATTTTGCGCAAAACGTGCAGCGACCAAAAAACGTAATTTTGTCTTTTGGAATTTTTTTGCCGCTACGCCGTTTACCAATCAGATTAATTAATTTGACATTTTGATAGATCGGGCCATTCTGAACGCAGCGATACCAAATATGTGTATATTTTTTGTTTTTTTTAACCCTTTAATTTTCGATGGGGTGAAAGGGAGGTGATTTGAACTTTTAGGTTTTTGGTTTTTTTTTTATTTTAAAACTTTTTTTTTACTTTTTTTTTTCTATTTTACTAGTCCCCCTAGGGGGCTATATGGATCAACAATCCGATCGCTCTGCCCTATCTGTAGATCTCAGCTACAGAGCTGAGAACTGCAGATACGCTGCTTTACTCTCACTGCCGGAAGTATGCCGGGACTGAGAGAAAGTGACTCATGTTAGCTACAGGTGTCATCACATAACACGGTGCTACCATGGCAACCACCAAAAGTCACATGATCACGCACGTGACTTCCAGTGGGGGCGGCGGTAAGTGAAAGTACTGGCCGCGCGCATATACATCTCGCTGCCAGACTTTGGCAGTGAGATGTAAGGGGTTAAAAGTTGCAGGTGGAAGCGATTCCACTTGTAACGTCCAGGCGCACATGTCAGCTGTTAAAAACAGCTGATATGTGCGCGGATCGCCGTGGCCTGCCCACGGAAGGGGGCGAGGATTAACCTCACACGATCCATGACAGATATATCCGTCATGGGTCGTGAAGGGGTTAAAGGGGTGGTTCACTACTCTGCATTAGTGACCACATCCCTGTAAAAGTGATACGGAAGGCTTTTTCCAAATACCTTGCTTAGCCAATTCTGCCTCTGAGCGGCATTATCGCAGTCCACTGATCCCCATGAAGTGACCCCCTGGGCTCCGTGACCTCTGGGATCTGGTGATTTCAGGTCAACTGGAAGTTGACATGACACCACAGAGTCCGGACCCAGTCTTCCTGAGCGACTGGGCTGTGGGTGGAGTTTCACCTCTCATCAAAGCTCAGCGTCACAGCGCAGCATCTCGCATGCGCTCTCCTTCACTGCAAAGCGCTGGAAGCAGAAGCGATGCTGGGTTGTAATGAGCGGTGAAATACCGCCCAGTGCCCAGTCACTGAAGACAGGGGCAGGCCGTGGTTATATCAGGTCAACTGGATCACCGGATCCCAGAGGTCACGGAGCCTGGGAGGGGTCACTGTATGGGGATGAGCAGACTGCAATAGCGCCGCTCAAAGGCAGAATTGGCTGATCAAGGTAATTAGAAAAATCCTTTCTTATCAGATTTACAGTGGTCACTAATGCAGAGTAGTGAACCACCTCTTTAATTATGCTGGGAAGAAATATATACCTAACTGGTCACTATCTGAAGTAGGAGCTCTTACAGTAATAACATGAATAATTGAGCTCACCATTAGTAGCAGCTATTTACCCAAAGCTATCAGCCTGAATATTAAGTGTAACTATATGAAAATAGCAAACATTGCACAGAAAGTGAATCAGTCTATTAAAAAAAAAATAATTAAGTTTAATAAAGTACCTTCCCACAGGATTCAATTCCTTCCACAATCACCAAGAAAGTCAATATTGTAATTAAAAGTTCAGTCTACCTATTGTACACCGCGGGAAATCAGGCCGTTCACCAGCAGACGTCAAGCTGGCCATCTGTACAGAGCTGCCATTACAGCTACAGAGGCTGATGATTAAGCATTGATTAGACATACATTTTACAGTACATGTTCAGCACGGTTCAGCGCTTCTCTGCCCAGAGAACAGGAAACAACAATACAAGAGTTTCTAGAAAACAAGTTGCTTTAATAATGATCTCAATCAAGAATCGGCGCGCAGTCATCAGAGCAGAAGGATAGAGAAGGATAGAAATAGCAAATTCTAAGTACAAATTTAGTATCTTCTCGCACAACTTAGGAACGAAGGGAATTTTGTTACTTACCGTAAATTCCTTTTCTTCTAGCTCTTATTGGGAGACCCAGACGATTGGGGTATAGCTACTGCCCTCCGGAGGCCACACAAAGCACTACACTAAAAAGTGCAAGGCCCCTCCCCTTCTGGCTATACCCCCCCGTGGTGTCACGGGTTCTCCAGTTTTAGTGCCAAAGCAAGAAGGAGGAAAGCCAATAACTGGTTTAAACAAATTAACTCCGAGTAACATCGGAGAACTGAAAAACCGTTCAACATGAACAACATGTGTACCCGCAAACAACAAAAAAATCCCGAAGGACAACAGGGCGGGTGCTGGGTCTCCCAATAAGAGCTAGAAGAAAAGGAATTTACGGTAAGTAACAAAATTCCCTTCTTCTTCAGCGCTCTATTGGGAGACCCAGACGATTGGGACGTCCAAAAGCTGTCCCTGGGTGGGTAAATAAATACCTCATGTTAGAGCTGCAAGACAGCCCTCCCCTACGGGGAAATCACTGCCGCCTGCAGGACTCTTCTACCTAAGCTGGCATCCGCCGAAGCATAGGTATGCACCTGAGAATGTTTGGTGAAAAATGTGCAGACTCAACCAGGTAGCTGCCTGGCACACCTGTTGAGCCGAAGCCTGGTGTCGTAGTGCCCAGGACGCACCCACGGCTCTGGTTGAATGGGCTTTCAGCCCTGAAAGAACCGGAAGCCCTGCAGAACGGTAGGCTTCCAGAATTGGTTCTGTGATCCATCGAGCCAGGGTGGCTTTAGAAGCCTGCAACCTCTTGCGCGTACCAGCGACAAGGACAAAAAAAGTGCATCGGAACGGCGTATGGGCGCCGTGCGGGAAATGTAGATTCTGAGTGCTCTCACCAAATCTAGCAAACGTAAATCATTCTCATACCGGTGAACCGGATGAGTGCAAAAGTACGGTAAGGAGATATCCTGATTAAGATGAAACGAGGATACGACCTTAGGGAGAAACTCCGGAATGGGGCGCAGCACTACCTTGTCCTGGTGAAACACCAGGAAGGGAGCCTTGGATGACAGAGCTGCCAGCTCAGACACTCGCCGAAGCGATGTGAACGCAACGAGAAACGCCACCTTCTGTGACAGGCGAGAAAAAGGAACTTCCTTCAGAGGCTCGAAAGGCGGCTTCTGGAGAGCAACTAGAACCCTGTTCAGATCCCATGGATCTAACGGCCGCTTGTACGGGGGTACGATATGACAAACCCCCTGCGGGAACGTGCACACCTTAGAAAGACGTGCTAGACGCTTCTGGAAAAAACACGGATAGTGCTGAGACTTGCCCTTTGAGGGAGTCGAGCGACAAGCCCTTTTCTAACTCCTATTGTAGGAAGGAAAGAAAAGTAGGCAATGCAAATGGCCAGGAAGACACTCCCTGAGTAGAGCACCAGATTAAGAAAATCTTCCACGTTCTGTGGTAGATCTTAGCAGACGTGGGCTTCCTAGCCTGTCTCATGGTGGCAACGACCCCTTGGGATAATCCTGAAGACGCTAGGATCCAGGACACAAAGGCCACCCAGTCAGGTTCAGGGCCGCAGAATTCCGATGGAGAAAACGGCCCTTGGGACAGTAAGTCTGGTCGGTCTGGTAGTGACCACGGTCGGCCGACCGTGAGATGCCACAGATCCGGGTACCACGATCTCCTCGGCCAGTCTGGTGCGACGAGTATGACGCGGCTGCAATCGGATCTGATTTTTTGCGCAGTACTCTGGGCAAGAGTGCCAGAGGTGGAAACACATATGTGAGCCGGAACTGCGACCAATCTTGCACTAAGGCGTCTGCCGCCAGAGCTCTGTGATCGCGCGATCGTGCCATAAATGCCGGGACCTTGTTGGTGTGCCGAGACGCCATTAGGTCGACGTCCGGCACCCCCCAGCGGCAACAGATTTCCTGAAACACGTCCGAGTGAAGGGACCATTCCCCCGCGTCCATACCCTGGCGACTGAGGAAGTCTGCTTCCCAGAATTCTACGCCCGGGATGTGAACTGCGGATATGGTGGATGCTGTGTCCTCCACCCACATGAGGATTCGCCTGACTTCCTGGAAGGCTTGCTGACTGCGCGTCCCTTCTTGGTGGTTGATGTATGCCACCGCTGTGGAGATGTCCGACTGGATTCGGATCTGCTCTCTTTCTAGCCACTTCTGGAAGGCTAATGGGGTAAGATACCCTGCCCCGATTTCCAGAACATCGATCTGAGGGGTGGACTCCTGCTGAGTCCACGTCCCCTGAGCCATGTGGCGGAGACAAACCGCTCCCCACCCTGACAGACCCGTATCTGTCGTGACCACTGCCCAGGATGGGGGCTATGACAATGAGGTGGGAATAAGCCACTATAGCAGAGAGTCCTCGGCCGTCTGGGAAGGGGAGACTTCCCTGTCCAGGGAGGTTGACTGCCCGTCCCATTGGCGGAGAATGTCCCATTGCCGTTGGCGCAGATGAAACTGCGCAAAGAGAACTGCCTCGATGGCTGCCACCATCTTCCTTAGGAAGTGCATGAGGCGCCTAAAGGGGTGCGACTGGCCTTGAAGGAGAGACTGCACCTCTGTCAGCAGTGAACGCTGCTTGTTCAGCGGAAGCTTCACTCTTGCTGATAGAGTATGAAACTCCATGCCGAGATACGTTAGTGATTGAGTCGGAGACAGATTTGACCTTGCCAAATTGATGATCCACCCGAAAGTCTGGAGAGTCTCCCGCGTAACATTCAGGCTGCGTTGGCATGCCTCGAGGGAGGGTGCTTTGACGAGTAGATCGTCCAAGTACGGGGTCACCGGGTGTCCCTGAAAGTGCAAGACTGCTACCACTGCTGCCATGACCTTGGTGAACACCCGTGGGGCTGTCGCCAGACTGAATGGCAGAGTTACGAACTGAAGATGTTCGTCTCCTATCACAAAACGTAGAAAACGTTGGTGCTCCGTAGCAATTGGCACGTGGAGATAGGCATCTTTGATGTCTGTTGAGGCAAGGAAGTCTCCTCGAGACATTGAGGTAATGACGGATCGGAGGGATCCCATCCGGAACCGCCTGGCGTTCGCATGCTCGTTGAGCAGTGTCAGGACCAGAACGGGACGGAAGGAACCGTCCTTTTTTGGAGCCACAAAGAGATTGGAGTACAAACCCTCGCCCTCGTTCCTGAGGGGGGACAGGGATCACCACTCCTTCTGCTCTTAGAGCATCCACCGCCTGCAGCAGGGAAATGGAGTCGGAGGACGAGAACAGAACACTGTCCTGTGCACGTGAGCACAATGTCAGTCACCCACCGGTCTGTGACCTGTGGCAGCTAAATGTCGCAAAAGGCGGGGGAGTCTGCCATCAACCGCGGATGCGGAGAGAGAGAGAGAGAGCTGAGAGTCCTGAGGAGACCGCCTTGGTAGCGGTTCCTCCGACTGCCTTCCTTGGGCGTGATTGAGCCCGGCCGGAATCTGAGCCCGTCTGAGGTTTTGTAGCCCTTTTGCACGAGGACAATTGGGACCTGCCGGAGCTTGGGAAGGACCGAAACCTCGACTGTACTTTTAGGACAGTATTAACAGGGTAAGTCGCAGTGCAGACATTGCGGGGTTACGGACGCCTCTGCGGTACAGATGTCCCTGTGCTCAAGGCCAGCTGCGCAAGAACAGCTGAAAAGGTTAGGTTGCCTATACGGCTGTGGATGCCGGAGCAACCGACACGCCGATAGCTTCCTAGACAGATTTCAACCAGAGTCCATCTGTCTGTGACTGGCATCTTTAAGTGAAGCCCCATCTCCAGTGCAACTATGGCTCTAGATGCAATCCTGGAGATTGAAGAATCCACCTTTGGACCCTGGGTCCAGCGCTGACCACGTCAGGGGAAAAGGGATAACGTGTATCCTAAAAACGTTTGGAGAAGACGCTTATCTGGTAAGCGTGGTGTTCCTGGACTGCTTCTCTGAAGTCAGCGTGGCCAGAAAAATACTCAATGTCTGTGTGAGATACTGAAAAGGGACTTCTCCTGTTCGTCTCCTATCTCCACTGGGGGAGCTGAGGGAGAAAGATCCAACCTTCCATTGATGGACGGTATAGGACATTCCGTATGGCGTTACCACCCGGTGTATCCGGATCGATAGCGATGTCAGTATCAAAGCCCTGAAGAGCTGCCTTTTGGTCAAGTAGATTGCCCATGGCCTGTCGGGACTGCAAGTCTCTATGTTATGACTACTCCGTCCCTGTCCATGGACAGGGTTGACAGGTGGTTTCTTTGGCCACAACTAGTAGAGACCCCGGCAGACGAAGTGCTAGAGACCCCCGCAGACGACGTGCTACAGGGGAGCATGCACACAATGGGACGGTGTCATGAACAGCATCCCATGTAGTAAAAACAGCACTGAAAATCTGTGTTGCTTTTTTGCCGCTGCCGACTAGCTATCTAGAAGTATATAGCCAAGATTGGTGACCGTACAGTGCAATGTATAGCATACAGCATAAAGTACAAATGACCACTGCAGCACAAGCAATACAAGCAGCATAGAAGCCTGTGCCCTGGCACCCCTGCTCTTCTGCTGCTGTATACTAGTCATCTAGGGGAATATAGCCAAGAGTGACCCTACAGTGCAATGTATAGCATACAAGCACAAGTACAAATGAACACTGCCGCACATGCAATACAAGCAGCATAGAAGCCTGTGCCCTGGCACCCCAGCTCTTCTGCTGCTGTAGACTAGTCCTCTAGGGGAATATGGCCCAGAAGAGTGACCATACAGTGCAATGTATAGCATACAAGCACAAGTACAAATGCACACTGCAGCCCATGCAATACAAGCAGCATAGAAAAAAACCTGTGCCCCAGCACCCTTGGTTTTCTGCTGCTGTAGTCTAGCCATTCCAGGAGAATATAGCTAAGACTAGCGACTGTACAGTGCAATGTATAGCACATAAGCATAAACACAAATGAACACCTCAGTCGTGCAATACAAGCAGCCTAGAAAGCCTGTGCCTTAGCACACCTGCTTTCCTGCTGCTGATGTGTCGCTCCCCAAGCGGGCATATAGCGACCTATGCAGTTAAAAACAACACATGTACACACTGCAGTTATATGTGGTCAGCACTATGTGTGCCGCTTACCGCCCGCCTATAAGCGGGTGTATGATCGCCACCGTCCTGCCTGGTTGCTGAAAGTCCGAGCTCGGACTGCAGTAATGGCTGCCGGCTTCTTCCCCAGCTCATGTGAGGAGGGGCGGGCCGTGGGCGTGCCCCCAAGGCAGAGCGGGAAACCGGCGTCCCACAGTGTGCAGTGAGAGGGCTGGAGCATGTAAATAAGGCTCCAGCCCTCGGCGCTGCTGATTGCTCAGCGCCTGTCCCCTTCCCTGAGTGACAGGGAGGGGGCGGGAACGAAGCGGCACTAGGCCGCAGAAGCCGGGGACTGGATTTATAAGCGCCGCCGCCGTAAAAGCGCGGTCGGCGCCCAGTCCCCGGCGAACTACAAGTCCCAGCCGCGCCGCCGCTCCCGGAGCGTCCGGCGCGGTAGTTCCCAAAACACAAAGTCACTCAGCAAGGCTGCAGTGACTGTAACCCATTACTGTCCCCGGCGCACTAGCACACCCAGCAAGTCTGGAGTGTGCTGTGCCTGTGTGTACGGGGACACAGAGTACCTGTTAATGGTGCAGGGCCATGTCCCTGAACGGTACTCCAGCTCCGTATCCAGCAGGTTCAAATGGGTCTGTGGATGGAGCCCGGCGTCAGAGGTTTGAGGCCGGCAGGATCCCACTTCACCCAGAGCCCCTCAGGGGGATGGGGAAGGAAAACAGCATGTGGGCTCCAGCCGCCGTACCAGCAATAGGTACCTCAACCTTACAACACCATCAACGGGTGAGAAGGGAGCATGCTGGGGGCCCTATATGGGCCCTCTTTTCTTCCATCCGAAATAGTCAGCAGCTACTGCTGACTAAAATCTGTGGAGCTATGCGTGGATGTCTGACCTCCTTCGCACAAAGCTTGAAAACTGGAGAACCCGTGACACCACGGGGGGGTATAGCCAGAAGGGGAGGGGCCTTGCACTTTTTAGTGTAGTGCTTTGTGTGGCCTCCGGAGGGCAGTAGCTATACCCCAATCGTCTGGGTCTCCCAATAGAGCGCTGAAGAAAGCTTCTTTATTGCTATATTGAATCATCATTAATATAAAGATTGAGTAAAATTTTTTTTGCAAATGTGCTGAATGCTGACTAACTCTGCAGCAGTTTATCATCATTTACTCCAATGGAAAGTAAAATAAAAAAAACAAGTGTAAAGAAAAAATACACACCAGTTGTGATACTAACCACAATCTAATATTGATGGAGAAACGCACGGATGGGTAATCAATACCAGTATAGTGCAAGGAATAGAAAAAAAAATCCCATGAGCAGCACAGTGGCTCAGCGCTGGGGTCCTGGGTTCAAATCTCACCAAGGACAACATGTGCAAGGGGTTTATATGTTCTCCCCGTGTTTGTGTGGATTTCCTCCCACACTACAAAGACATACTGATAGGGAATTTAGATTGTGAGCCCCAATGGGGACAGTGATGATCACGTCTGTAAAGCGCTGTGGAATTAATAGCGCTATATAAAAGAGAGTAAAAAAAAAAAAAATAATAATAATTAAGCGACAAGTGCCAAAAATTTCTTCCCAACTCAAAATGTCCCATCAACATGCCACCTCTACAGATCTACCGTAGTACACGTGCCCCAATTTACGAAATTAGAACGACAGTTAAGCGGGCTTTACACACAGCGACATCGCTAGCGATGTCACTTGTGAAAGCACCCGCTCCCATCGGTTGTGCGTCACGGGCAAATCGCTGCCCGTAGCAGACATCGCTAACACGCGTCACACATAATTACCTTCCTAGCGACAGCGCTGTGGCCAGCGAACCACCTCCTTTCTAAGAGGGCAGTTCGTGCGGCGTCACAGCGGTGTCACTAAGCGGCCGCCCGATAGAAGCAGAGGGGCGGAGATAAGCGGCCATAACATCCTGCCCACCTCCTTCCTTCCTCATTGCCGGCGGCCCCAGGTACGATGTAGTTCCTCGTTCCTGTGATGTCACACATAGCGATGTGTGCTGCCGCAGGAACGATGAACAACCTGCATCCTGCAACAGCAACGATAATCGGGATTAGAACGACGTGTCAACGATCAACGATTATGTGAGTAATTTTGATTGTTTAACGGTCGTTCGTGCATTTCACACGCAACGACGTCGCTAACGAGGCCGGATGTGCGTCACGAATTCCGTGACCCCAACGACATCTCGTTAGCGATATCTTTGTGTGTAAGGCCCGCCTTACTCTTAATTTTTTTTTTCACATGGGAAAAACAAATGACAGAACAAACATGGATAAATAGGTATCAAATAAGAGAAATTAAAAAAAAAAAAACAAAAAAACCTAATCTACAGGAGGCCTAAATGCAACTTAGTCATCTGGTGGCAAACTAAACTTAAACTGCCTGTTGAACCTGACCTGCATAATATCTACTAAAATTATTACCATTAAAGGAATTGCTCAGAAAAAACAATCACACTAATAAGCAAAAGGGTAACAATGTTTTGAACTTTCGATTTTCAGGCTCCAAATCTCATCATCCACTACTGCTTTGAATGTGAGGCTACCATCATTTTATAGACAATCATCTTGGCTATCTCATACTGTGGGGAAATTAAGTACTGTATTTGATACACTGCTGATTTTGCAAGTTTTCCAACCTACAAAGAATAGAGAGGTCTTTAATTTTTATTGTAGGTATAGTTCAACTGTGACAGACAGATAAAAAAAAAAAAAAATCCAGAAAAATCACATTGCATGCAGTCTCTTGGCCAACAAATTTGCCAAACTTCATCTCGTGAATGCCATGACAGTTGGAACAACACAAAATTAAGTCCCTCCATATATTGGAAAGCCAAGAGGTGGACGTCCAGGCAAAATATCGGAGTTAACAAGTCGGCTCATCACAATGTCTATCAGGTTTGTCGCGACAAACACGGCAGTGTCAGTGGCTCGTATGCTTCATAATAGTGAGATCACAGACGTCCATGCAAGCACTGTATGATGCACATACCAAAAGTCTGGAATGGTGACCCGAAAAAAGGTGAAGAAGCCTCAACTTCAATATTGTCATAAGTGCCAGCTCGAGTTTGAAAAAAAGTCCGATAAGTAAACAGTAGAAGATTAGAAATAGGTGATTTGGAGGGGTAAGTCAATAGATCACGTCCTCATGGGTGCAAATAAGCCTGGAAGAAACAAGGGAAAAAGGTGCTAACGAATTGAGAAATTGAAGGAACTGGCAAATTCAGTGGAGGAAGCCTGATGATATGGAGTTTCATAGCCATGTCAAGATGTTGGGTACTTGACCAGGATCGATGCTGGTCTCAATGTTGAGCTATATGAGAGTATCCTACAAGAGGCGTTACTTCGTACACTTGAGTACTATGGGTTTGAAAAGGATGACAGTGTTCCAGCAGGTCAACGACCCGAAGCATACGTAGACATTGGCGAAATGGTTCAATGATAATGAAGTAGAGGTAAGGATTGTCCCCCCCCCAGTCACCAGACCTCAACCCAATCGACTCATCATTAGAGTTGAAGAGAAATCTGTATAGTTACCCAAGTAAGATGACCAAGTATGCACCAACATTGTGAACGTGTTGGAAAGACCTGGGATCAGATTTCGGTCGAGATATGCATACCCACAAGGATTTAGGCAGTGTTGAAAACCAAAAAGGTGGATTTACAAAATACTAACAAAATAATAAAAATTAAAATTCAGACTTTTAAGAGCAAAACAGTAACAATGCAGTGATATGACAAAAATCTGCATAACCAATCATATGCAGAATAGTTGCAAGTCAAATTTATGCATGAGATAGCCAAGAGGATTGTCTATAAAAGGAAGATAGCCTCACATTTGAAGCTGTAGTGGATGTCGAGATATGGATCCTGAAAGTCAAAAAGTTCAAAACATGGTTACCATTTTGAGAGTCCGTCTATATCCGGTATTTCTGCTCCCCTTTGCTTCTATTTCTAAACCAAAAGTAAGTAATCAATTTATAAACAAGAAGAGAAGAGTTAATTTTTATATTGCCGTATGGTTATTGACGACAAACAGAAAATTGAAACGTTGTATGCCTGGTGAATACTTTGAATGAAGTTGGCGTGCTGCAGATCTTTTTTTTCCCTCTTTGGATACAGACATATATAAACATGAGCTGCAACAGGGAATAGCATAGCCAAACCCTAGTCATTGTGATAATAAAGAATTTAATCTGTTGTGTTGACTCTCTCAAGGCCCAGCCAAGGAAACTAGAATAAACATGTTATTAAAACAGAGATCAATAAGAAAAAAGCTTTAGTGTGTACCAATCCACAAAAGGTTAGACCCCAAGTATTGATTTTAATATAACACTTTTCGCTCTGCTTCCCAAAGGGTTCCTTTTTAATATTACTCTTCATATTTCTTTCACTTTGTATCAGGTCTGGGAAATGTGTTATTCTGTGCTGGAAAAGGGAAATAGCAGACTATTGACTGGAAAAAAATGAAATACATTGATAAAGCTCAATGATATTTTGGGAATCCGCAGACAGCTCAAGTTTAGATTAATTCAAACTATAAAAAAAAAAAGAAAGAAGGTCTGCCATAGATGTTATAATTATTCTTAAAAAAATGGGGGAGAGCCAAATGAAAAAGGAGTATTCCCACATGCCATAAACGTCTGATGCAGGTCCACCTTTGCTCTGGGGACTGCTGCTTATAGACAACAAATTAATGGAAATGGGGCCACATGTGTGCAGCTCGCTCAATCCATTTTTGTGTGAATAAACTAGCTTTACACATCTGTAATTCATGGTCCACGTGCCGACAGTGATGTCCGGTGTCACGGTGTGACTGCAGGATAGCAAGAGACTAAGGGCTCCCACTCTGATCCTCAAGGTGTAAGGATCCTAGGCTATCCCTGTCCCCAGGATTACCCTTGATAGTGGGGACGCCTGAGTTTCATACTATGCACTCCTAAACAAAACTAATCTGATTTTCCTCTCCACCCAGAGAAGGGGCAGAAGTAGAAGACAAAACCCAATCTCATTGAACGCACGCAGGAATAACAGAAGGGAACAAAAGGAGAAAAGCCCGTAAGGCAAAAAAAACTACACCGAGAAGCAATAATGGAGGAGAGGCACACACCAAACCTCACACAGCAACCCCAGAAGCAACCATCAGTAATATCTGAATGACTCCTCTTCTCCAGACCAAGATAGACTAGCTATAGCTAGCACAATATGAACAGCCCAGCCAGCCTACATTGGAGGAATACAGATATAACTGGTTCTCCCACAGCATGAGACTAAAGGAGTTACTAAGATCAACACAGTTTTAATTTTGGGTAACCACCGGAGAGCAACTAGCCTTTGTGTCGAAGCCTGTGTCTCGGTGCGCTGATCACAACCGTCAGTGAAGTTCACAGGAAGTGTGCAAAAATCTGAGGATTCCTCAGAAACCCCGGACGCCGCCAACACAGATGGCAATTCTTTGAAAAACCTCCTTGTGAAATCTGGATGAGCCATAGGTCTCCTGAGCTCCACAGTTTCATAGCATTTGTGAGACTATTGAGTCCGGGTCTGCAGACCTATGTTCATTCCAGACATCACGTATTCAATTCATAGTCCATGTGGGCTGACTAGTCTGGGAAACTAAAGCCCCATTTACTAGTCAAAGGGATCATTTGCATATCATAAACTGACTTTAAAAAAAAACTTTTCTAAAGATCTGTTTGTGTAAGGAGATAAAGGGACTATTAGGCAGGGATTTGAGATCGGAAGACACAGCTGCTGGTGGTTCTGGGGGTACAGGGGACCTGATGCATTCCCTCTGAAGGGATAGAGCCACGTATGAGTGGCCACCTCTCCATTCCTTAATGAACCACATTCTCAACATAGGAGAGGGTCCCAGGTAAGAAAAGTAGCCTTAAAATGCCCAAGATGAGAATAACATTCTAAAGATGATCTGTCACTAGAGTTCGCAAAACAATTTTATACATTAGAGATCTTAGACTTTGATGATGTCTAAGTCACAAGAGCTATAAGGTTCTATGAAAGCTTTGCCACCTGGTATAAAGTCCATGTAGTCCCTAAAAAGTAACAATGCTGTATTTCTACACACGCCACATAGTGAATCACACTTTCTTCAAGTATTGAGACACTGAACACTTTACTACATTCATTTCCAATTGGCTAATTACAGCCTTTCTGAAACAAAAAACACATTCCTTCTTTATTTGGATGTGAACTTCATAGCTGGTTAATCTCCATTGCTGGCATTTTCCAGTAGGGCTGCAAGGTTGTTGCACATATTTTCCAGCAGAAGTTAATGGAGCAGCTGTACCCTGCTGACCAGATGTACATTACCATTCCAAAGGTTCATGATGCATGGCACCATCTGCCTCCGCCAAGTCATTCTCTGCTTCAACCTACAGAAACTTTGCCAATCAGTAAAGCGACTGGGTGTAAAGCCTCTGGAACATCTGGACACTGGACAGCTTTAACAGAACCACTTTTATTACTAGTACACCATGACCCTTAAGTTTTATTAAAGCTATAACATTATTTAAAAAACAAAAAAACAATCACAAAAGCAAAGACTGACCAAAAAAATTATTAAAAAAATGTTTAATGCCGGACGCTCCTTAACTGGTCTTGTTTTGTTTTTACATGGGCAATTATGCAGAATTGGAGCATTATATGACAGATATTACTCTCCTCCAGACTAACATACAAGTAAAAAGGTATTATGCTTAAAAAAAATAAAAAAAAAGCTACATCCTTGGTCAAGGTCACCTAAATACCAGGCTGAGAAGACATCACACAAAATACAGTAAGGACCTTGTAGCTAGGCCACTTTAGAAGACCTTCTTCATAGCTAGATATTCCGGTGACAATTCAGAAGTCTTCATAAAACATTTCCTTCTATATATTCTACATTATCAGCAATTTCCAATACACTTTTATTGACCACATAAATCACAGCTTTTACAATAGGGAGCATTTCTGGTAATAAGAAGAGAACAGCGGAATGTAAATCTAAACCTGGTCAACGGACAGAGAAAATGGGCCATTGCCAATGATCGTCAGCAAATTAGAAGAGCTCCTTATTGACAACGCAAGAAGTATGTTCCATCGATTTTTCCTGTAGAAGACCCCTATCCTAATTTGCAATGGAATCTATAGCATAAATTTGGGAATGACCCTTGAATGCTTGACCTGCTGTGGATGCTGTGGAGTGCGGATTAGCACTATGACACTAATTTAATATTTTTTTTTAGATTGCAGCAGAAAAATGTGCAGCCGTATAAATGGTAACTCACAATTCCCATAAAATACAATATGAAGCAGTTATTCGGCGGTTGCCAAGAGAATTTAAAGCACCACTCCAGTGTTTTCCTTCTTATTGCTTCACTGGAGTAGTGCTTTAAATCTAAGTCCCCTGCCCTCTGTCTTAGGCCGGGGCCACACGGAGGACTACTGCGATCCTCGCATGACACTCGGCTCATTCCGGCAGCACAGTGGGAGCCAAGTGTCATGTGAGTGTCATTGCGAATGATGTCCGATCATGCGATCTGACCACAGCTGCAGGGGGCGGGCCAGCACTGAGGAGGGGAGGGAGGAATGTATCTCCCTCTTCTCTGTTGACGGCTATTTCCATTCTCACCCTGCACTCGCGGTACACCGGTGTAATGCGAGTGCAGGGCGTTTTTTTTCTCGCCCCATAGACTTGAATGGGTGCGAGAGAAACAAGGATCGCATTGCACCCGCAGCATGCTGCGATTGTTTACTTGGTCCAATCAGGGCTGAGAAAATAATTGCGTTTGGGTGCTGGCACATAGGTTAATATTGGTCTGAGTGTAATGCGAGGTTTTATTGCATTCCACTTGCTCCGATTTTCATGCTGTGTGTCTTAGGCCTTATACTCAATGTCCAGCAGCTTCATCTACTATCACTGCGCTCCTATCGGTCTCTGGCAACCTGTGACGTGCCGGCAGCACCAATATGTCATGGAGCACTCTGGAGGTCACAACTCAATACAAGTCTATCAGTGCCCTTGTTCTTTCATCCAGTCAGAGGTTAGTCACAAGATGGCTCCGCAAGACTGGAGAGGTGCTGAAAATGCATGAAAACGACTGAGGGTAAGTGTAAGACAGGGAGCAGGGGGCTTACATTTAAAGCACCACTCCAGCACTAAAAAAAAAAAAAAAAAAAAAAAAAAAGTTGGAGTGGTGCTTTAAGCAAAGAGTATGCACCAAAATCAGGTTGAAACATGCAGTGTGAAAGTAAAGCATATGTAGGAGGCATTTTTTTTTCCTTTCCATATTACTATTCAAATTACTTATACTTGTAATGGGTTAGCTACAAATAATTAAGGTAAAGGGAGGCTGCCTGAAAAAAAAAATGTATATTTTCTTGCAGCCAACATTTGGCAGTCTAAGGGAGAGGCAGGGTTAAAATTAAGTTACAAGGTAGTGTAGTCCCATGCTCAATAGCCTATCCCAATATGTAGTAGGTGTAATAATAATTATATTAGCAAGTAACTAATTAGAAATGTAGTAGAATTCTCCTGATTAGCCATGTTGCTTACCTCATGTCCAGCGTATCAATAGTGATTATCAGTTAGTTGCCATTGGTCGTAACCATGGATACCTAAGCAAGAAATGCGCTGCTCAATAGGTAAGGGACATAGCCAATCAGGAGAACTATACTACATTTCTAATTGGAGGTATTTGCTAATATTATTATTACACTAACTCAATATTGGGATAGGATCTTAGATATAGGAATACTCCTTTAAACTCTTTCTACAGTCGCTCGGTTCTTGTCATCTGGTTGGCATCGGGGGCTGTTGGCTGACAGTACACACACACACACTGCAGAGCAAGATGGCAGTCAAGGATCAGTACATGCGATTACAGCACACTCACTGTAATCACTTTAAGGCTACGCGTACACATTGTGTTTTTGTTACTTTTTTTATTCTCAGCATAGATTTGGTGCAAAAAATCATCAGCATTTTATAGTACCAGGAAAGTGGATGAGAATCCTGAAGTCTCATTCACACGTTGCTTATTTTGTCCTTGCAGATTTGCAGCACATTCATATCTGCAGCATGTCAATTCTTGCAGCGGATTTCACCTACACTGAGGATACATTTCCAGGATCAGTGTTTGTTGAGGTATTCACGCTGCAGAATTTCTGTACCTTAGTTTAGTTGCCTTTTTTCCAATGCGTTTTTTGTGTGCATTTGGTCAACGTGCGTTTTTTGTCTCTGTTTGGTGTCATGCTTTAAATAAAGCTGCCTTGTTTTTTTTTTAAAGAGAACCAACCAGCAGGATTTCCATATATAAAGTAAAGCCAGTGCTATACTGGCACTAGGATGCTGAATTGTAAGCATACCTTTTGTTCTGAGACTGGATGTTTTATTTGAGAAATATGTGCAAGTACATTTCCAGCAATGCACTGCTAATTGATTGACAGGTGCAATAGGGGTGGGAATATGTGGGTCGGATTTTTCTATCTTTTCCCGCCCCTGTCTGCTTGTCTGGCCTTCATCCCCCTGTCACCGTCATAGATATCATAGATATTAATTCCGATGCAGGCAGGCAGAGGTGGGAATAGAGCAAAACCCAACCCACATATTCCTGCCCATGTTGCGCCTATCAAATAGCAGTGCATTGCTGCAACTTTACTTGCACATATTTCTGAAATAAATCATCCAATCTCTGAACAAAAGGTATGGTTACATTCAGCATCCTAGTGCCAGTATAGCACTGGCTTTACTTTATATATGGAAATCCTGCTGGCTGTTTCTCTTTAAACTTCCTGGTATTGACATTATTAGGCTATGTGCCCACGGGACTATGTACCCGTGGATATATCCGCAGGTACGTCCGCAGGTTTCCCGCAGCAGCTCCCCGGAATCTGCAGCTATACATTGCTGCAGGATTCCAGTGAAATAGCTGTGGTAAACCTGCAGCCATTCGTGCGACTTACCTGCGGAAGTCCCAGTCTTTCTCTGCATAGTGGAAGGCTGGGAATTCCGCAAGTATTTTCGCAGGAATAATTGACATGCATTTACGTGCGGCTGCGGGACATCCGCAGCATATTCCACAGCCGCACATACCACGGCATGGACACAGCACTCCCCATGTCCCATAGGATAACATGGGGAGTGTCTGTACTTGCATAAACCTGCTGATTTATCTAGAAAATCCAGATAAAGTCGCAGGTTTTCTGCGGCAAAATCCGCGGGTACATAGTCCCGTGGGCACATAGCCCACAGCCTTAGGTGTGGACTACATGCATTTTTGAAGGGTTTCCACAGCAGAAAAACAAAAAAAAAACACCGCATGTTTGTTTTTTACCTGCAGATTTTTCTGCATCTAATTCAGCAAATTCCACACAGAAAACTCACCAGCACCAGCAAGAGAAACTGACATGCTGCAGATTGGAAGAACTCAGCAGGCGAGTGTACGCAGCATTAAAAAGAAGCACCGTGGAGATGAGATTTCTATAAATCCCATCCGCTTAAGGCTAGGTTCACACTTCCGTTAAATTGTATCAGTCACAATCCGCTGCTCTGGTAAACAACGGAATCAGTTTGGCGGATTCCGTTGTTCCCTTAGACTTGTATGAGCGGCGGATTGTGACCGATGATGCTGCGTTGCATCCTCCGCCTGACTGATCAGTCAAGGAACGACTGACCGCGGGGCAGAAGGAACGCAGCTTGTAACGTTTTTTGAGCAGCGCAATCCGTAGGATTTTGCCGCGCATGATCTCTCTGGCTCCCTGCACAAATAACTACATCGTGTTACCAAGCAATGCGCTTTGCCTAGTAACCCGATATTTACCCTGGTTACGTGTGCAAGGAGCCAGCGCTAAGCGGTGTACGCTGGTAACCAAGGTAAATATCGGGTAACCAAGCAAAGTGCTTTGCTTAGATTTTACCCGATATTTACCCTGGCTACGTGTACAGGGAGCCCAACACTTCCCAGCTTGGCTCCGCCCCCTCCCGCACTCCGCATGTACACACACACACACACACACACACGTCCCCAGCCATGCAGACCGCGGCACTGAAGTCCTCAGCGCCACGGCCCCGCTCGGCTCCACCCACCTTGCACTCCGCCCCCCGCACACAATGGAGTCCGACAATGAATTCTGTTCTTTGTCATCCGTTGTACAACGCATCAGTCACATGCGTCAAACAACGCATGTGACTGATGCAAAACAACGGAAATGTGAACGTAGCCTAAGTTGTAAAACTCATCATTTTTGACACAGCAAAAATATGCTGCATTGTAAAGATGATAAAAACTCATTGTAAGCATGTACCCTAATGATTGGAGAATAAAATTTACAACAAAAATGCATGTCAAAAATTTGCAGCTTTTTTCCTGCCATCACAACAGGATTTGCTGCAGAATGTCTTGTTTGTAAGTGAAAGTTATTTATACCATTTATATTAGATATACTGTATATACCACTCTGCTCACCTTTAGCAAGGCCCCCAGAAAAAGAAACTACGAAACGTGGCTTGGGGCGGGTTCATTTTTGGCACTTTGGTAACTATGGGACATTTTTTTTTTTTATTACTAGACTTATTGTTTACTTTCCAGGCATTCTAATTTGATTCTCTGCCAGGCTTTAAAGGTCTGTTCTTATCTTGTACCATTATTTTCATTACATGTCAAGTATCTGGTTTATTGTATATCTCAACTTCATATAATTCTTTTTGGTAAATTACTGGTATATCTAATTACAGCCTTATTAAGAGGACTATTTTCTGCTTCGGTCATATTTTTATTCATAAGTACGTTATAATTTTATTATATTCATACATATGTATTAATAAAGCGTAATACCATGTTGTAGAGAGGGAAGCAAACCTAACTTTGCAGCAAATTAGTAGAGTGATAACTGATGTAGGAAACAAACCTTCTTTGATTCTCAGATTCTCTTCTTGCTTGTTCGAAAGCCAGTTCCTGCGCAATCTTTCTCCTGAGCTCTTCTTCATTAACTAATATGTAAAAGAAAAGACAGAATTATACCAGTATTTCCATGTAGCCCATGGAATGTATACAATAAAAAGTCACGCAAACTTCAAATGTCCAATATTTGAAACTATATTTTTACCATGTAAGACATACATACACACATACATACATACATACTGTATTAAAGGGTTTTCCTGGAAGAAAATAAATAAAAAACAATTTAGCAGGTCGCTGTAATAAAGCCCCAAACTCCCATTAGTTTTAGATTCCTTTTTCGGCGGTTTTTGTCACATGGTGCCACACTTTTAAAGCTAGGGACCCACACAGGCAATGACATGGTAATGGGCTTCATACAGTATAATCAGAATGTTAAACTAAGAACCTCATGCTCACTTTTGTACATTTTTGCTTAGCCACTATATAAACGGCATGGAAACGTTTGGGCACCCCTGGTCAAAATTACTTTTATTGTGAACAGTTAAGCAATTTGAAGATTAAATTATTTCTAAAATGCAAAAAGTTATAAAATTACACAATTCATTTGTATTTTAGGCAAAAAAAAAAAATATATAAAGATTTATTTCCATTTTAATCTTTTATATTATAAAAGTTAAAAAAAAAAAAAGGAAAATGTGCTGATGCAAAAGTTTGGACAACCACGGAAATTTGTGTACTCAGATAACTTTGGCCAAGGTTTCAGGCCTCAGTTAGCTTGTTGGGGTTATGGCTTGTTCACTATCATCGTTGGGAAAGGCCAGGTGAAGCAAATTTACCAGCTTTATAAAAACCCAGCCTCCTCTAACCTTATGCCAAAAAACAGCAGCTATGGGTTCTTCTAAGCAGCTGCCTAGCACTCTGAAAATGAAAATGGTGGAGGTCCACAAAGCAGGAGAAGGCTAGAAGAACATAGAAAAGCGTTTTTAAGTTGTCCTTTCCTCTGTTCAAAATGTAATTTTTTAGCGCGGCATAAACCCTTCTACCTGTGTGATACAAAATTCCTCTCCCAGGGCTGCAGCTAAACCATCGGGCACTCACAGGCTAATTTTAGCGCGGCATAAACCCGGTCTTCTCTTCTACCTATGTGATACAAAATTCCTCTACCGGGGCTGCAGCTAAACCGCCGGGCACTCACAGGCTATCATAAGGGGTTGTGACTGACACAACCTCACCAGGTGAGTGCTTCTTTGTAAAGGGGAAAAAAGTGCAATAGGGTCTTACCCGGTATGAGGGTGGACAGATAAGACAGTTTTACAAAATGTAATTAAGAAATGGCAGTAAACAGGAACAGTGAAGGTCAAGACCAAGCAAAATTTCTGTGATAGCTACTTATAGGGTTGCTAGAGAGACAAATCAGACCCCCTGCTTGACTGCAAAAGACCTTCAGAAAGACTTAACAGACTCTGGGATTGTGGTACATTGTTCTACTGTTCAGAAAAATATGGCCTTCATGGAAGAGTCATCAGAACAAAACCTAAATAAATATAAAGAATATCTAAATAAGCCTGATGCCTTTTGGAAAGAAAAAAAAAAAGTGCTGTGGACCGATGAGTTTAGAATACAACGCTTCGCCACAATGATCTAAGGTATGTGTGGAGAAAAATGGGCACAAAATGTCAGGAAAAACTTTTCATCGACCACTAAGCATGGGGGTGGATCAATCTTGCTTTGGGGTGGTGTTGCAGCCAATGGCATGGGAAAGAGGATGGCGTCTACAAATGGATAATGATCCTTAACACATCAAAATCCACAATAGAGTACATCAAAAGACGCAAGCTGAAGGTTTTACAATGGCCCTCACAGTCCCCTGATCTGAACATCACTGATGGTCTATGGTTAGACCTCAAAAGTAGAGTTGAGCGCGGTTCGTGGTTCGTGGTTCTCCAGTTCGCGGCTCGAGTGATTTTGGGGCATGTTCTAGATCGAACTAGAACTCGAGCTTTTTGCAAAAGCTCGATAGTTCTAGAAACGTTCGAGAACGGTTCTAGCAGCCAAAAAACAGCTAAATCCTAGCTTGGTTTCTGCTGTAATAGTGTAAGTCACTCTGTGAATCAAACTATTATCACATTTCAGTGTATAGTGTGCGTGAACAGCGCCTTCAGATCACTGCTGTTTCTATAATGGCGATCGCCATTTTTTTTTTTTTTTTTCTTGTCTTCCTTCCCTAAGCGCGCGCGTCTTGTGGGGCGGGCCAGCATGTCAGCCAATCACAGACACACACACACCTAAGTGGACTTTGAGCCAGAGAAGCAACGGCATGTGTGATAGGATCTGCATGTCACATGTCCCTGCATTATAAAACCGGACATTTTCTTCACGAACGCCATTATCTGCCTTCTGCGTCTTTGGTGTCAGACATCACTGTCGCAGCTCCGTCCTCCTGAGTCCTATAGCCGATACAGCTGTATGCGCTGCATACACAGCGTTAGACAGCTTAGGGAGAGCACATTCTAGCAGTCCTTTTAAGGGCTCAAAGCGGCAGGGTCAGAGAGCCATAGGTGACAGGTCCTGCAAACAGCAACAGCGTCTGTGTAGCCCAGGTCAGGGATTTCCTCCCTGCATTTCACCATTAGGAGGGAATAGAAAGGCAGGCTTCCATTCCTCTACCCAGAGCACCACAATCCTGCCATTGTACCCTCTTGTCCTCTGCACACTCCAACTCATTCTAACTAAGCCATTATACTAGCAAACATTCAGTGTACCTAGTGGCATCCTATACGTGGCTATTGGACTTTGCTATAGTCCCACTAGTGCAAAGACATTTGCAGAGCACGTCTGCCTGCATTGCACACTACAACTTTTTTAAACTAAGCAATTTTACTAGCAAACACTCAGTGTACCTAGTGGCATCCTATACGTGGCTATTGGACTTTGCTATAGTCCCACTAGTGCCAAGACATTTGCAGAGCGCATCTGCCTGCGTTGCACACTCCAACTCATTATAACTAAGCCATTATACTAGCACACACTCAGTGTACCTAGTGGCATCCTATACGTGGCTATTGGACTTTGCTATAGTCCCACTAGTGCCAAGACATTTGCAGCACGTCTGCCTGCGTTGCACACTCCAACTAATTATAACTAAGCCATTATACTAGCACACACTCAGTGTACCTAGTGGCATCCTATACGTGGCTATTGGACTTTGCTATAGTCCCACTAGTGCCAAGACATTTGCAGCACGTCTGCCTGCGTTGCACACTCCAACTAATTATAACTAAGCCATTATACTAGCACACACTCAGTGTACCTAGTGGCATCCTATACGTGGCTATTGGACTTTGCTATAGTCCCACTAGTGCAAAGACATTTGCAGAGCACGTCTGCCTGCATTGCACACTACAACTTTTTTAAACTAAGCAATTTTACTAGCAAACACTCAGTGTACCTAGTGGCATCCTATACGTGGCTATTGGACTTTGCTATAGTCCTACTAGTGCCAAGACATTTGCAGAGCGCATCTGCCTGCGTTGCACACTCCAACTAATTATAACTAAGCCATTATACTAGCACACACTCAGTGAACCTAGTGGCATCCTATACGTGGCTATTGGACTTTGCTATAGTCCCACTAGTGCCAAGACATTTGCAGCACGTCTGCCTGCGTTGCACACTCCAACTAATTATAACTAAGCCATTATACTAGCACACACTCAGTGTACCTAGTGGCATCCTATACGTGGCTATTGGACTTTGCTATAGTCCCACTAGTGCCAAGACATTTGCAGCACGTCTGCCTGCGTTGCACACTCCAACTAATTATAACTAAGCCATTATACTAGCACACACTCAGTGTACCTAGTGGCATCTTATACGTGGCTATTGGACTTTGCTATAGTCCCACTAGTGCCAAGACATTTGCAGCACGTCTGCCTGCGTTGCACACTCCAACTAATTATAACTAAGCCATTATACTAGCACACACTCAGTGTACCTAGTGGCATCCTATACGTGGCTATTGGACTTTGCTATAGTCCCACTAGTGCCAAGACATTTGCAGCACGTCTGCCTGCGTTGCACACTCCAACTAATTATAACTAAGCCATTAAACTAGCACACACTCAGTGTACCTAGTGGCATCCTATACGTGGCTATTGGACTTTGCTATAGTCCCACTAGTGCCAAGACATTTGCAGCACGTCTGCCTGCGTTGCACACTCCAACTAATTATAACTAAGCCATTATACTAGCACACACTCAGTGTACCTAGTGGCATCCTATACGTGGCTATTGGACTTTGCTATAGTCCCACTAGTGCCAAGACATTTGCAGCACGTCTGCCTGCGTTGCACACTCCAACTAATTATAACTAAGCCATTAAACTAGCACACACTCAGTGTACCTAGTGGCATCCTATACGTGGCTATTGGACTTTGCTATAGTCCCACTAGTGCCAAGACATTTGCAGCACGTCTGCCTGCGTTGCACACTCCAACTAATTATAACTAAGCCATTATACTAGCACACACTCAGTGTACCTAGTGGCATCCTATACGTGGCTATTGGACTTTGCTATAGTCCCACTAGTGCCAAGACATTTGCAGCACGTCTGCCTGCGTTGCACACTCCAACTAATTATAACTAAGCCATTATACTAGCACACACTCAGTGTACCTAGTGGCATCCTATACGTGGCTATTGGACTTTGCTATAGTCCCACTAGTGCCAAGACATTTGCAGCACGTCTGCCTGCGTTGCACACTCCAACTAATTATAACTAAGCCATTAAACTAGCACACACTCAGTGTACCTAGTGGCATCCTATACGTGGCTATTGGACTTTGCTATAGTCCCACTAGTGCCAAGACATTTGCAGCACGTCTGCCTGCGTTGCACACTCCAACTAATTATAACTAAGCCATTAAACTAGCACACACTCAGTGTACCTAGTGGCATCCTATACGTGGCTATTGGACTTTGCTATAGTCCCACTAGTGCCAAGACATTTGCAGCACGTCTGCCTGCGTTGCACACTCCAACTAATTATAACTAAGCCATTATACTAGCACACACTCAGTGTACCTAGTGGCATCCTATACGTGGCTATTGGACTTTGCTATAGTCCCACTAGTGCCAAGACATTTGCAGCACGTCTGCCTGCGTTGCACACTCCAACTAATTATAACTAAGCCATTATACTAGCACACACTCAGTGTACCTAGTGGCATCCTATACGTGGCTATTGGACTTTGCTATAGTCCCACTAGTGCCAAGACATTTGCAGCACGTCTGCCTGCGTTGCACACTCCAACTAATTATAACTAAGCCATTATACTAGCACACACTCAGTGTACCTAGTGGCATCCTATACGTGGCTATTGGACTTTGCTATAGTCCCACTAGTGCCAAGACATTTGCAGCACGTCTGCCTGCGTTGCACACTCCAACTAATTATAACTAAGCCATTATACTAGCACACACTCAGTGTACCTAGTGGCATCCTATACGTGGCTATTGGACTTTGCTATAGTCCCACTAGTGCCAAGACCTTTGCAGCACGTCTGCCTGCGTTGCACACTCCAACTAATTATAACTAAGCCATTATACTAGCACACACTCAGTGTACCTAGTGGCATCCTATACGTGGCTATTGGACTTTGCTATAGTCCCACTAGTGCCAAGACATTTGCAGCACGTCTGCCTGCGTTGCACACTCAAACGAATTATAACTAAGTTACATTGTCAGGGATATTTATTCTTTATTATTCTGCTGTTAATAAAGCTAGACCACCACTGCAATCTTCACCACCTCTCAATTTTTACTACCACATTTTCAGTCCACAATCTTGTCGCAATCAACATGAGTGGCAAAATGACAGATGCTGGTGGAAAGGGGAAGAGGCGTGGTGGAAAAGGCAAAAAAGGTTTTGGTCAGTGGGGAAGGTGCCAAAGCTCCATTATCATCTGCTGAAGATAGACCATCTACTAGCAAAAGTAAGATGTCTACTACTTATTGTGGACAATCCGATGTGCTCCCTTTTTTACGGACACGAACAAGAGGAACAAAGGTAGATGATGGGCAAAAAAGGAAAATGCTTGAATGGATCTCAAGTGGTCCAACAAGTGCCCTCTCAGCCACTTCAAGTACCGCATCCAAAAAACACCATTCCTCTGAGTTGTCATCCCAATCACACTTGATTTCTCCCAGCTCTGAAGTCTCCATCAGCCCTGCACAGTATGGTGGAACTGAGATGGCTGAGTCTGCAGAGCTGTTCAGTCACACTATAGCCTGGGAATCAGAGGTCTGCTCCCAAGCTACAGTGAGTACAGAACAGGAAATGGTCTGCAGTGATGCCCAGAACCTTTGTGACTCAGATTCAGGCCGTGAGGACCAAGTTTCTGAGCATAATGTTGACCCTTTGTCACAAACTGTAACACCTGTGGTTATAGACAATGAGGAACATACTGATGAAGATGAGACGCAGATACCCGATTGGGATGACAACTTAAATATTCGGTCAGGGCAAGAAGAGGCTCGGTCTGAGGGGGAGGGGAGTGCGAACACAACAATTGATGATGACGTTCTAGATCCCACCTACTGTCAACCCCCAGTCAGGCACTCGAGGAGGTCAACAGAGGCGGTGGAGGAGGATGCAACCGACGACGAAGTTATCTTGCGCCTTCCTGGACAGAGTCGGAGCACTGGTAGCACGTCTACAACTGCATCCTCAGCCACCACTCTGCCTATGAGCATTATTCGGGGTGGATCAACAGGTCGCATGGCCTCTAAGCCTTGCCTAGCCTGGGCCTTTTTTCACATCGAAAAAGATCGCCCAACTCATGTGATATGTAACATTTGTCATGATTCTGTTAGTAGAGGTCAAAACCTCAGCAGTTTGACAACTTCTTCCATGAATCGTCACATGAATAAATATCATAAGTCCCGGTGGGAAGCTCACCGTGCTGCAATGCCGGCTAGCGGAGCGAACCATCCACCGCCCGCCCCTTCCAGTGCATCCGCGCGCTCTTCATCTTCTAGGACTGTGGGGACAGCTGTCACACCTGTTTTTCCACGCAAAACTTCCACCACTGTAACCGCAACAGGCAGTTTGCTTGTAAGGTCGTCAGTTGGTTTGGAAGGGGAAACAAGTGAGTGTGTACAGCTCTCTCAGACATCGATAGCACCAACGTTGGATGAAGGCAACATCATGTCTCCGCCTGCACTTTCCTCCCAAACCTGCATTTTTCCAGGGACACCCTACTCAACACCGTCTACACACAGCAGCCAGATCTCTGTCCCTCAGATGTGGTCAAATAAAAGGCCACTTCCTCCGACCCATGACAAAGCTAAGAGGTTGACTCTATCCCTCTGTAAGCTGTTGGCTACCGAAATGCTGCCTTTCCGCCTAGTGGACACACAGGATTTTAGAGACCTTATGTCTGTCGCTGTGCCCCAGTACCAGATGCCTAGTCGCCACTACTTCTCTAAGAAAGGTGTGCCCGCGCTACACCAGCATGTCGCACACAACATCACCGCTTCCTTGAGAAACTCTGTGTGTGAACGGGTGCATTTCACCACCGATACTTGGACCAGTAAGCATGGACAGGGACGTTACATGTCGCTGACTGGGCACTGGGTAACTATGGTGATAGATGGTGAAGGGTCTGCTGCACAAGTCTTGCCGTCCCCACGACTTGTGTGTCAATCCTCTGTCTGTCCAAGTTCCGCCACAGCTTCTGCATCCTCCACCTCATCTGGGTCCTCCACCTCCGCCCCAAGCCTGCCTGGTCAGGCCACCAGCGTTCTCACTGCGCAGAAGGAATCACGCACGCCTCATTACTATGCTGGCAGCCGAGCGCAACGGCATCAGGCGGTCTTTAGCTTGACATGTCTTGGTAATAAGAGTCACACAGCTGAGGAGTTGTGGTCAGCTCTGCGGTCCGAGTTTAATAAATGGTTGTCTCCACTCAACCTGCAGCCTGGTAAGGCCGTGTGCGACAATGCTGCAAACCTGGGTGCGGCCCTTCGCCTGGGCAAGGTGACACACGTACCTTGTATGGCTCACGTGTTGAACCTTGTCGTGCAGCAATTTTTAACACACTATCCCGGCCTAGATGGCCTTCTGAACAGGGCACGAAAACTGTCTGCTCACTTCCGGCGTTCAAGCGCCGCAGCTGAGCGACTTGCATCGCTACAGAAGTCTTTCGGCCTGCCGGTTCATCGCCTGAAATGCGATGTGGCGACACGCTGGAATTCAACTCTCCACATGTTACAGCGACTGTGGCAGCACCGCAGAGCCCTGGTGCAATACGTCATGACGTATAGCCTGGGCC
The DNA here is from genome assembly GCF_048569485.1 of Anomaloglossus baeobatrachus. NCBI lineage: Eukaryota > Metazoa > Chordata > Amphibia > Anura > Aromobatidae > Anomaloglossus > Anomaloglossus baeobatrachus. The sequence continues at coordinate 412,244,234 of NC_134356.1, forward strand.
AACGAGATGCAGAGGTGGGGCAGATCACCCTGATGGAGTGGTCTCAGATCAAGGACCTATGCACCCTTCTGCACAGTTTCGACATGGCGACGAATATGTTTAGCTCTGACAATGCCATTATCAGCATGACGATTCCAGTCATTTACATGCTGGAGCACACGCTAAACACTATTCGGAGTCAGGGGGTGGGACAACATGAAGGGGAGGAACTACAGGAGGATTCATATGTGCAAGGGACAACAACATCACCAAGGTCCAGACGTTCATCATCACCAACGCAGCAGGCATGGGACCATGGGGAACAGGGATCGACAAGGGCGCATAGTAGCAGGCGAAATGTTGAGCAAGGTGCAGGAGAACATGAAGAAATGGAGGACGAACTGTCCATGGACATGGAAGACTCAGCGGATGAGGGAGACCTTGGTCAAATTTCAGTTGAAAGAGGTTGGGGGGAGATGTCAGAGGAAGAAAGAACGGGTAGCACCTCTATGCCACAAACACAGCGTGGACTTGGTCCGCATGGCTGCGCAAGACACATGAGTGCCTTTTTGTTGCACTACCTCCAACATGACAGTCGTATTGTCAAAATTAGAAGTGATGATGACTACTGGATTGCCACACTATTAGATCCCCGGTACAAGTCCAAATTTTGTGACATAATTCCAGCCATAGAAAGGGACGCACGTATGCAGGAGTATCAGCAGAAGCTGTTACTCGATCTTAGCTCGGCTTTTCCACCAAACAACCGTGCAGGTGCAGGGAGGGAATCTCCCAGTTGTAACTTGACAAACATGGGACGGTCTCGTCATCTTCACCAGTCTACCCGTACCAGTAGGACCGTATCTGGTGCCGGTAACAGCAATTTTATGGATTCTTTTCATAATTTTTTTAGACCCTCTTTTGCAAGGCCACCAGAGACAACAAGTCTGACACATACTCAACGGCTGGAGAGGATGATACAGGAGTATCTCCAAATGAACATCGATGCCATGACTGTGCAACTGGAGCCTTGCTCCTTTTGGGCTTCAAACATAGAAAAATGGCCAGAGCTCTCCAGTTACGCCTTGGAGATTTTGTCGTGTCCAGCTGCCAGCGTTGTCTCTGAACGTGTATTCAGTGCTGCTGGGTGTGTGCTGACAGATAAGCGCACGCGTCTGTCCAGTGACAATGTGGACAGACTGACGTTCATCAAAATGAACAAGTCATGGATCCAGAAGGAATTTACTACCCCTGTGTCATCCTGGGGAGAGTAAATGCTTGTGGATTTGGAATGTGCTTGATGCAAATCAAAACATCCTGTTTGCAACTAGGGCCCAAGTGCTGCCACTGATGGGGTGGGTGTCTGTGTGGCCCAATTTTTGGAAAAAAGGGAGACTCCGCTTGGAGTAACCCTTGCTTACATTGTTTTTAAAAGAAGCCAAGATGAACAAGTCATGGGTCAGCAAAGACTTTGCTACCTACCCCGGTGTCATCCTGGGGACGGTTAATTATGGGGTATTTTTGAATGTGATTGATGCAAATGTAGCTGTGAAGTGTACAACTAGGGCCCAAGTGCTGCCACTGATGGGGTGGGTGTCTGTGTGGCCCAATTTTTGGAAAAAAGGGAGACTCCGCTTGGAGTAACCCTTGCTTGATGTGTTTTTAAAAGAAGCCAAGATGAACAGAGCTGGGATCAGGAAAGACTTTGCTACCTACCCCGGTGTCATCCTGGGGACGGATAAGAATGGCGTATTTTTGAATGTGCTTGATGCAAATCAAAACATCCTGTTTGCAACTAGGGCCCAAGTGCTGCCACTGATGGGGTGGGTGTCTGTGTGGCCCAATTTTTGGAAAAAAAGGGAGACTCCGCTTGGAGTAACCCTTGCTTGATGTGTTTTTAAAAGAAGCCAAGATGAACAGAGCTGGGATCAGCAAAGACTTTGCTACCTACCCCGGTGTCATCCTGGGGACGGATAAGAATGGCGTATTTTTGAATGTGCTTGATGCAAATCAAAACATCCTGTTTGCAACTAGGGCCCAAGTGCTGCCACTGATGGGGTGGGTGTCTGTGTGGCCCAATTTTTGGAAAAAAAGGGAGACTCCGCTTGGAGTAACCCTTGCTTGATGTGTTTTTAAAAGAAGCCAAGATGAACAGAGCTGGGATCAGGAAAGACTTTGCTACCTACCCCGGTGTCATCCTGGGGACGGATAAGAATGGCGTATTTTTGAATGTGCTTGATGCAAATCAAAACATCCTGTTTGCAACTAGGGCCCAAGTGCTGCCACTGATGGGGTGGGTGTCTGTGTGGCCCAATTTTTGGAAAAAAGGGAGACTCCGCTTGGAGTAACCCTTGCTTACATTGTTTTTAAAAGAAGCCAAGATGAACAAGTCATGGGTCAGCAAAGACTTTGCTACCTACCCCGGTGTCATCCTGGGGATGGATAAGAATGGCGTATTTTTGAATGTGCTTGATGCAAATGTAGCTGTGAAGTGTACAACTGGGGCACAACTGCTGCCACTGAAGGGGTGGGTGTGTGTGTGGCCCAATTTTTGGAAAAAATGGAGACTCCGCTTGGAGTCACCTTGCGGTGTTTTACATGATTTTAGAAGGGCGTGCCATGCCTATATCTGTGTGTCCTCCTCTTTTTCCTTGTCCAGCTGTTTTGTTTTCGCATGAGTATATGTCCTTGTCACTTTCCAATGTGTTTGAGTTGTTTGTCACCTTTAGGACACCTTTGAGGGTGTTTTCTAGGTGTTTTTCTGTGTTTGTGATTGCCTGCCATTGTTTCCTATGCAGTTCGAGTTCGGTTCGTCGAACCGAACTCGAACGGGAGGTCCGTTCGGCGAACCAACCTCGAGCCGAACCGCGACCGGTTCGCTCATCTCTACTCAAAAGTCAGTGCAGTGCATGCAAGACGACCCATGAATGTCACAGAACTGGAAGACTTTTCCAAGAACAGTGGATGAAAATGTGCCGCCCGCGCATCAGCAGCCAGGCTGCTCGGATCCGGATCCACGGTGGCTCGAGGGGTCTCTAGACCCGGGGTCGCGCGGCCACTCGGAATAAAGGGGGGAGTATTTACAGGGGATGGTGTGGAAAGTTTGCGACGCCACCCGTGGTGCGTGGTAAGATGGAGTACCACCGCTGCAATTGGGAGTACCCGGTGGCGATTGTGTAGGCAGCTAGGTGTTTAACCCCTCCACGGGTAGGGGGATGCCCCAGGACTCGGTGATGGTGACAGGGAGGTGCCGTTGGGACGGTAAGGGTCACTTGTGTACTCAGTCCAATAACGCTGACACCGACAACTGTGGTAATCCAAAGTTCTGGACACCGCTGCCGCTTAGAGGGAGCATGCCTGGATCCCGTGTCCGTTGGTGTTGCCTGTTAGTCTGTGATCTTTGCCTTGGTACCTAGTCTACTAGTTGGTTCCTTTTGCCTGAAACTAAAATCTGGTCCCGCTCCGCAGTATGGCTAACTGGGTGAGCTTGCTCTCGGGGTTCACGCTCGGGATTTTCTGGACTGTGTAGTGGGAATGTCCTATCCCCCTCGTTCCGCTAGTACCCACATTTTTGGAGCGGGTGGAGAACGGATCTTGAAGGCACAGTCCTCGTCGGGTAAATTGTCAGGATGTCTGAAGCTCCTTCCTGACCTAGGGTCCGCGTACCCTGCGCATCCTGACCCCTGCCCGGTGATGGCACAAGGCCGCTGGCTGTCCTCCTCGACAGTCTGTGCTCCTTGTCATGATCCCCTGTGACCGGGGTCCAGCTCCTACCAGGCCCAGACCAACGTCTGCCACCTAGTAGTCTCAAGGAGCCCAGCTCCTGACCTCTCCTCTCGAGAGTCACTTCTCAACTCACTGTCTCCTGACACTCCTGACCTCCCCTTAACCAACCCCCCCAAGTGGGCGAACCTATTCCCTTCAGCTTAGCCACTAGTGTGTCTGGTGCAGAGTGTTTCTAGGATTTTGATTAGCTTGTTCTTGGCAACACCAAAGGTCAGGGACCCGTAACCAAGGAGTAGGTGGATACTGTACAGAAGGGCAGATTGCACAATACCCTGTGACGACCTGATAGGCCAGGGCATCACACAAGAACTGAAAGACA